>NW_025804447.1:0-51090 GCF_021901495.1 Neodiprion virginianus
GTCGGCCCGTATAGTCTCCAAGACGCCGCGCATCGCCTTTCGGTCGACTCGGACCGAAATTTTTACAAGTCCCGTCGGCCCGGATCGACTCCGGGACGCCGCGCATCGCCTTTCGGTCGACTCGGAACGAAACTTCATCGAGTCCCGTCGGCCCGTATAGTCTCCAAGACGCCGCGCATCGCCTTTCGGTCGACTCGGACCGAAATTTTTACAAGTCCCGTCGGCCCGGATCGACTCCGGGACGCCGCGCATCGCCTTTCGGTCGACTCGGACCGAAATTTTTACAAGTCCCGTCGGCCCGGATCGACTCCGGAACGCCGCGCATCGCCTTTCGGTCGACTCGGACCGAAATTTTTACAAGTCCCGTCGGCCCGGATCGACTCCGGGACGCCGCGCATCGCCTTTCGGTCGACTCGGACCGAAATTTTTACAAGTCCCGTCGGCCCGGATCGACTCCGGGACGCCGCGCATCGCCTTTCGGTCGACTCGGACCGAAATTTTTACAAGTTCCGTCGGCCCGGATCGACTCCGGGACGCCGCGCATCGCCTTTCGGTCGACTCGGAACGAAACTTCATCGAGTCCCGTCGGCCCGTATAGTCTCCAAGACGCCGCGCATCGCCTTTCGGTCGACTCGGACCGAAATTTTTACAAGTCCCGTCGGCCCGGATCGACTCCGGGACGCCGCGCATCGCCTTTCGGTCGACTCGGACCGTAATTTTTACAAGTCCCGTCGGCCCGGATCGACTCCGGGACGCCGCGCATCGCCTTTCGGTCGACTCGGACCGAAATTTTTACAAGTCCCGTCGGCCCGGATCGACTCCGGGACGCCGCGCATCGCCTTTCGGTCGACTCGGACCGAAATTTTTACAAGTTCCGTCGGCCCGGATCGACTCCGGGACGCCGCGCATCGCCTTTCGGTCGACTCGGAACGAAACTTCATCGAGTCCCGTCGGCCCGTATAGTCTCCAAGACGCCGCGCATCGCCTTTCGGTCGACTCGGACCGAAATTTTTACAAGTCCCGTCGGCCCGGATCGACTCCGGAACGCCGCGCATCGCCTTTCGGTCGACTCGGACCGAAATTTTTACAAGTCCCGTCGGCCCGGATCGACTCCGGGACGCCGCGCATCGCCTTTCGGTCGACTCGGACCGTAATTTTTACAAGTCCCCGTCGGCCCGGATCGACTCCGGGACGCCGCGCATCGCCTTTCGGTCGACTCGGACCGAAATTTTTACAAGTCCCGTCGGCCCGGATCGACTCCGGGACGCCGCGCATCGCCTTTCGGTCGACTCGGACCGAAATTTTTACAAGTTCCGTCGGCCCGGATCGACTCCGGGACGCCGCGCATCGCCTTTCGGTCGACTCGGAACGAAACTTCATCGAGTCCCGTCGGCCCGTTATAGTCTCCAAGACGCCGCGCATCGCCTTTCGGTCGACTCGGACCGAAATTTTTACAAGTCCCGTCGGCCCGGATCGACTCCGGGACGCCGCGCATCGCCTTTCGGTCGGCTCGGACCGAAATTTTTACAAGTCCCGTCGGCCCGGATCGACTCCGGGACGCCGCGCATCGCCTTTCGGTCGACTCGGACCGAAATTTTTACAAGTCCCGTCGGCCCGGATCGACTCCGGGACGCCGCGCATCGCCTTTCGGTCGACTCGGACCGAAATTTTTACAAGTCCCGTCGGCCCGGATCGACTCCGGAACGCCGCGCATCGCCTTTCGGTCGACTCGGACCGAAATTTTTACAAGTCCCGTCGGCCCGGATCGACTCCGGGACGCCGCGCATCGCCTTTCGGTCGACTCGGACCGTAATTTTTACAAGTCCCGTCGGCCCGGATCGACTCCGGGACGCCGCGCATCGCCTTTCGGTCGACTCGGACCGAAATTTTTACAAGTTCCGTCGGCCCGGATCGACTCGGGGAGGCCGCGCGTCGCCGCGCGTCGCCTCTCGGTCGACTCGGACCGAAATTTTCACAAGTGTCCCGTCGCGCCGCACCGGGGGTCGGTCCGTCCGCCGTCGACCCATCGGCCCCGGGACGCGGCGCATTGCCTTTCGGTCGACTCGGAACGAAACTTCATCGAGGTCCCGTCGGCCCGTATAGTCTCCAAGACGCCGCGCATCGCCTTTCGGTCGACTCGGACCGAAATTTTTACAAGTCCCGTCGGCCCGGATCGACTCCGGGACGCCGCGCATCGCCTTTCGGTCGACTCGGAACGAAACTTCATCGAGTCCCGTCGGCCCGTATAGTCTCCAAGACGCCGCGCATCGCCTTTCGGTCGACTCGGACCGAAATTTTTACAAGTCCCGTCGGCCCGGATCGACTCCGGGACGCCGCGCATCGCCTTTCGGTCGACTCGGACCGAAATTTTTACAAGTCCCGTCGGCCCGGATCGACTCCGGAACGCCGCGCATCGCCTTTCGGTCGACTCGGACCGAAATTTTTACAAGTCCCGTCGGCCCGGATCGACTCCGGGACGCCGCGCATCGCCTTTCGGTCGACTCGGACCGAAATTTTTACAAGTCCCGTCGGCCCGGATCGACTCCGGGACGCCGCGCATCGCCTTTCGGTCGACTCGGACCGAAATTTTTACAAGTCCCGTCGGCCCGGATCGACTCCGGGACGCCGCGCATCGCCTTTCGGTCGGCTCGGACCGAAATTTTTACAAGTCCCGTCGGCCCGGATCGACTCCGGGACGCCGCGCATCGCCTTTCGGTCGACTCGGACCGAAATTTTTACAAGTCCCGTCGGCCCGGATCGACTCCGGGACGCCGCGCATCGCCTTTCGGTCGACTCGGACCGAAATTTTTACAAGTCCCGTCGGCCCGGATCGACTCCGGAACGCCGCGCATCGCCTTTCGGTCGACTCGGACCGAAATTTTTACAAGTCCCGTCGGCCCGGATCGACTCCGGGACGCCGCGCATCGCCTTTCGGTCGACTCGGACCGTAATTTTTACAAGTCCCGTCGGCCCGGATCGACTCCGGGACGCCGCGCATCGCCTTTCGGTCGACTCGGACCGAAATTTTTACAAGTTCCGTCGGCCCGGATCGACTCGGGGAGGCCGCGCGTCGCCGCGCGTCGCCTCTCGGTCGACTCGGACCGAAATTTTCACAAGTGTCCCGTCGCGCCGCACCGGGGGTCGGTCCGTCCGCCGTCGACCCATCGGCCCCGGGACGCGGCGCATTGCCTTTCGGTCGACTCGGAACGAAACTTCATCGAGTCCCGTCGGCCCGTATAGTCTCCAAGACGCCGCGCATCGCCTTTCGGTCGACTCGGACCGAAATTTTTACAGGTCCCGTCGGCCCGGATCGACTCCGGGACGCCGCGCATCGCCTTTCGGTCGACTCGGAACGAAACTTCATCGAGTCCCGTCGGCCCGTATAGTCTCCAAGACGCCGCGCATCGCCTTTCGGTCGACTCGGACCGAAATTTTTACAAGTCCCGTCGGCCCGGATCGACTCCGGGACGCCGCGCATCGCCTTTCGGTCGACTCGGACCGAAATTTTTACAAGTCCCGTCGGCCCGGATCGACTCCGGAACGCCGCGCATCGCCTTTCGGTCGACTCGGACCGAAATTTTTACAAGTCCCCGTCGGCCCGGATCGACTCCGGGACGCCGCGCATCGCCTTTCGGTCGACTCGGACCGAAATTTTTACAAGTCCCGTCGGCCCGGATCGACTCCGGGACGCCGCGCATCGCCTTTCGGTCGACTCGGACCGAAATTTTTACAAGTCCCGTCGGCCCGGATCGACTCCGGGACGCCGCGCATCGCCTTTCGGTCGACTCGGACCGAAATTTTTACAAGTCCCGTCGGCCCGGATCGACTCCGGAACGCCGCGCATCGCCTTTCGGTCGACTCGGACCGAAATTTTTACAAGTCCCGTCGGCCCGGATCGACTCCGGGACGCCGCGCATCGCCTTTCGGTCGACTCGGACCGTAATTTTTACAAGTCCCGTCGGCCCGGATCGACTCCGGGACGCCGCGCATCGCCTTTCGGTCGACTCGGACCGAAATTTTTACAAGTCCCGTCGGCCCGGATCGACTCCGGGACGCCGCGCATCGCCTTTCGGTCGACTCGGACCGAAATTTTTACAAGTCCCGTCGGCCCGGATCGACTCCGGAACGTCGCGCATCGCCTTTCGGTCGACTCGGACCGAAATTTTTACAAGTCCCGTCGGCCCGGATCGACTCCGGGACGCCGCGCATCGCCTTTCGGTCGACTCGGACCGTAATTTTTACAAGTCCCGTCGGCCCGGATCGACTCCGGGACGCCGCGCATCGCCTTTCGGTCGACTCGGAACGAAACTTCATCGAGTCCCGTCGGCCCGTATAGTCTCCAAGACGCCGCGCATCGCCTTTCGGTCGACTCGGACCGAAATTTTTACAAGTCCCGTCGGCCCGGATCGACTCCGGGACGCCGCGCATCGCCTTTCGGTCGACTCGGACCGAAATTTTTACAAGTCCCGTCGGCCCGGATCGACTCCGGAACGCCGCGCATCGCCTTTCGGTCGACTCGGACCGAAATTTTTACAAGTCCCGTCGGCCCGGATCGACTCCGGGACGCCGCGCATCGCCTTTCGGTCGACTCGGACCGAAATTTTTACAAGTCCCGTCGGCCCGGATCGACTCCGGGACGCCGCGCATCGCCTTTCGGTCGACTCGGACCGAAATTTTTACAAGTTCCGTCGGCCCGGATCGACTCCGGGACGCCGCGCATCGCCTTTCGGTCGACTCGGAACGAAACTTCATCGAGTCCCGTCGGCCCGTATAGTCTCCAAGACGCCGCGCATCGCCTTTCGGTCGACTCGGACCGAAATTTTTACAAGTCCCGTCGGCCCGGATCGACTCCGGGACGCCGCGCATCGCCTTTCGGTCGACTCGGACCGTAATTTTTACAAGTCCCGTCGGCCCGGATCGACTCCGGGACGCCGCGCATCGCCTTTCGGTCGACTCGGACCGAAATTTTTACAAGTTCCGTCGGCCCGGATCGACTCGGGGAGGCCGCGCGTCGCCGCGCGTCGCCTCTCGGTCGACTCGGACCGAAATTTTCACAAGTGTCCCGTCGCGCCGCACCGGGGGTCGGTCCGTCCGCCGTCGACCCATCGGCCCCGGGACGCGGCGCATTGCCTTTCGGTCGACTCGGAACGAAACTTCATCGAGTCCCGTCGGCCCGTATAGTCTCCAAGACGCCGCGCATCGCCTTTCGGTCGACTCGGACCGAAATTTTTACAAGTCCCGTCGGCCCGGATCGACTCCGGGACGCCGCGCATCGCCTTTCGGTCGACTCGGAACGAAACTTCATCGAGTCCCGTCGGCCCGTATAGTCTCCAAGACGCCGCGCATCGCCTTTCGGTCGACTCGGACCGAAATTTTTACAAGTCCCGTCGGCCCGGATCGACTCCGGGACGCCGCGCATCGCCTTTCGGTCGACTCGGACCGAAATTTTTACAAGTCCCGTCGGCCCGGATCGACTCCGGAACGCCGCGCATCGCCTTTCGGTCGACTCGGACCGAAATTTTTACAAGTCCCGTCGGCCCGGATCGACTCCGGGACGCCGCGCATCGCCTTTCGGTCGACTCGGACCGAAATTTTTACAAGTCCCGTCGGCCCGGATCGACTCCGGGACGCCGCGCATCGCCTTTCGGTCGACTCGGACCGAAATTTTTACAAGTCCCGTCGGCCCGGATCGACTCCGGGACGCCGCGCATCGCCTTTCGGTCGACTCGGACCGAAATTTTTACAAGTCCCGTCGGCCCGGATCGACTCCGGAACGCCGCGCATCGCCTTTCGGTCGACTCGGACCGAAATTTTTACAAGTCCCGTCGGCCCGGATCGACTCCGGGACGCCGCGCATCGCCTTTCGGTCGACTCGGACCGTAATTTTTACAAGTCCCGTCGGCCCGGATCGACTCCGGGACGCCGCGCATCGCCTTTCGGTCGACTCGGACCGAAATTTTTACAAGTCCCGTCGGCCCGGATCGACTCCGGGACGCCGCGCATCGCCTTTCGGTCGACTCGGACCGAAATTTTTACAAGTCCCGTCGGCCCGGATCGACTCCGGAACGTCGCGCATCGCCTTTCGGTCGACTCGGACCGAAATTTTTACAAGTCCCGTCGGCCCGGATCGACTCCGGGACGCCGCGCATCGCCTTTCGGTCGACTCGGACCGTAATTTTTACAAGTCCCGTCGGCCCGGATCGACTCCGGGACGCCGCGCATCGCCTTTCGGTCGACTCGGAACGAAACTTCATCGAGTCCCGTCGGCCCGTATAGTCTCCAAGACGCCGCGCATCGCCTTTCGGTCGACTCGGACCGAAATTTTTACAAGTCCCGTCGGCCCGGATCGACTCCGGGACGCCGCGCATCGCCTTTCGGTCGACTCGGACCGAAATTTTTACAAGTCCCGTCGGCCCGGATCGACTCCGGAACGCCGCGCATCGCCTTTCGGTCGACTCGGACCGAAATTTTTACAAGTCCCGTCGGCCCGGATCGACTCCGGGACGCCGCGCATCGCCTTTCGGTCGACTCGGACCGAAATTTTTACAAGTCCCGTCGGCCCGGATCGACTCCGGGACGCCGCGCATCGCCTTTCGGTCGACTCGGACCGAAATTTTTACAAGTTCCGTCGGCCCGGATCGACTCCGGGACGCCGCGCATCGCCTTTCGGTCGACTCGGAACGAAACTTCATCGAGTCCCGTCGGCCCGTATAGTCTCCAAGACGCCGCGCATCGCCTTTCGGTCGACTCGGACCGAAATTTTTACAAGTCCCGTCGGCCCGGATCGACTCCGGGACGCCGCGCATCGCCTTTCGGTCGACTCGGACCGTAATTTTTACAAGTCCCGTCGGCCCGGATCGACTCCGGGACGCCGCGCATCGCCTTTCGGTCGACTCGGACCGAAATTTTTACAAGTCCCGTCGGCCCGGATCGACTCCGGGACGCCGCGCATCGCCTTTCGGTCGACTCGGACCGAAATTTTTACAAGTTCCGTCGGCCCGGATCGACTCCGGGACGCCGCGCATCGCCTTTCGGTCGACTCGGAACGAAACTTCATCGAGTCCCGTCGGCCCGTATAGTCTCCAAGACGCCGCGCATCGCCTTTCGGTCGACTCGGACCGAAATTTTTACAAGTCCCGTCGGCCCGGATCGACTCCGGAACGCCGCGCATCGCCTTTCGGTCGACTCGGACCGAAATTTTTACAAGTCCCGTCGGCCCGGATCGACTCCGGGACGCCGCGCATCGCCTTTCGGTCGACTCGGACCGTAATTTTTACAAGTCCCGTCGGCCCGGATCGACTCCGGGACGCCGCGCATCGCCTTTCGGTCGACTCGGACCGAAATTTTTACAAGTCCCGTCGGCCCGGATCGACTCCGGGACGCCGCGCATCGCCTTTCGGTCGACTCGGACCGAAATTTTTACAAGTTCCGTCGGCCCGGATCGACTCCGGGACGCCGCGCATCGCCTTTCGGTCGACTCGGAACGAAACTTCATCGAGTCCCGTCGGCCCGTATAGTCTCCAAGACGCCGCGCATCGCCTTTCGGTCGACTCGGACCGAAATTTTTACAAGTCCCGTCGGCCCGGATCGACTCCGGGACGCCGCGCATCGCCTTTCGGTCGGCTCGGACCGAAATTTTTACAAGTCCCGTCGGCCCGGATCGACTCCGGGACGCCGCGCATCGCCTTTCGGTCGACTCGGACCGAAATTTTTACAAGTCCCGTCGGCCCGGATCGACTCCGGGACGCCGCGCATCGCCTTTCGGTCGACTCGGACCGAAATTTTTACAAGTCCCGTCGGCCCGGATCGACTCCGGAACGCCGCGCATCGCCTTTCGGTCGACTCGGACCGAAATTTTTACAAGTCCCGTCGGCCCGGATCGACTCCGGGACGCCGCGCATCGCCTTTCGGTCGACTCGGACCGTAATTTTTACAAGTCCCGTCGGCCCGGATCGACTCCGGGACGCCGCGCATCGCCTTTCGGTCGACTCGGACCGAAATTTTTACAAGTTCCGTCGGCCCGGATCGACTCGGGGAGGCCGCGCGTCGCCGCGCGTCGCCTCTCGGTCGACTCGGACCGAAATTTTCACAAGTGTCCCGTCGCGCCGCACCGGGGGTCGGTCCGTCCGCCGTCGACCCATCGGCCCCGGGACGCGGCGCATTGCCTTTCGGTCGACTCGGAACGAAACTTCATCGAGTCCCGTCGGCCCGTATAGTCTCCAAGACGCCGCGCATCGCCTTTCGGTCGACTCGGACCGAAATTTTTACAAGTCCCGTCGGCCCGGATCGACTCCGGGACGCCGCGCATCGCCTTTCGGTCGACTCGGAACGAAACTTCATCGAGTCCCGTCGGCCCGTATAGTCTCCAAGACGCCGCGCATCGCCTTTCGGTCGACTCGGACCGAAATTTTTACAAGTCCCGTCGGCCCGGATCGACTCCGGGACGCCGCGCATCGCCTTTCGGTCGACTCGGACCGAAATTTTTACAAGTCCCGTCGGCCCGGATCGACTCCGGAACGCCGCGCATCGCCTTTCGGTCGACTCGGACCGAAATTTTTACAAGTCCCGTCGGCCCGGATCGACTCCGGGACGCCGCGCATCGCCTTTCGGTCGACTCGGACCGAAATTTTTACAAGTCCCGTCGGCCCGGATCGACTCCGGGACGCCGCGCATCGCCTTTCGGTCGACTCGGACCGAAATTTTTACAAGTCCCGTCGGCCCGGATCGACTCCGGGACGCCGCGCATCGCCTTTCGGTCGGCTCGGACCGAAATTTTTACAAGTCCCGTCGGCCCGGATCGACTCCGGGACGCCGCGCATCGCCTTTCGGTCGACTCGGACCGAAATTTTTACAAGTCCCGTCGGCCCGGATCGACTCCGGGACGCCGCGCATCGCCTTTCGGTCGACTCGGACCGAAATTTTTACAAGTCCCGTCGGCCCGGATCGACTCCGGAACGCCGCGCATCGCCTTTCGGTCGACTCGGACCGAAATTTTTACAAGTCCCGTCGGCCCGGATCGACTCCGGGACGCCGCGCATCGCCTTTCGGTCGACTCGGACCGTAATTTTTACAAGTCCCGTCGGCCCGGATCGACTCCGGGACGCCGCGCATCGCCTTTCGGTCGACTCGGACCGAAATTTTTACAAGTTCCGTCGGCCCGGATCGACTCGGGGAGGCCGCGCGTCGCCGCGCGTCGCCTCTCGGTCGACTCGGACCGAAATTTTCACAAGTGTCCCGTCGCGCCGCACCGGGGGTCGGTCCGTCCGCCGTCGACCCATCGGCCCCGGGACGCGGCGCATTGCCTTTCGGTCGACTCGGAACGAAACTTCATCGAGTCCCGTCGGCCCGTATAGTCTCCAAGACGCCGCGCATCGCCTTTCGGTCGACTCGGACCGAAATTTTTACAAGTCCCGTCGGCCCGGATCGACTCCGGGACGCCGCGCATCGCCTTTCGGTCGACTCGGAACGAAACTTCATCGAGTCCCGTCGGCCCGTATAGTCTCCAAGACGCCGCGCATCGCCTTTCGGTCGACTCGGACCGAAATTTTTACAAGTCCCGTCGGCCCGGATCGACTCCGGGACGCCGCGCATCGCCTTTCGGTCGACTCGGACCGAAATTTTTACAAGTCCCGTCGGCCCGGATCGACTCCGGAACGCCGCGCATCGCCTTTCGGTCGACTCGGACCGAAATTTTTACAAGTCCCGTCGGCCCGGATCGACTCCGGGACGCCGCGCATCGCCTTTCGGTCGACTCGGACCGAAATTTTTACAAGTCCCGTCGGCCCGGATCGACTCCGGGACGCCGCGCATCGCCTTTCGGTCGACTCGGACCGAAATTTTTACAAGTCCCGTCGGCCCGGATCGACTCCGGGACGCCGCGCATCGCCTTTCGGTCGACTCGGACCGAAATTTTTACAAGTCCCGTCGGCCCGGATCGACTCCGGAACGCCGCGCATCGCCTTTCGGTCGACTCGGACCGAAATTTTTACAAGTCCCGTCGGCCCGGATCGACTCCGGGACGCCGCGCATCGCCTTTCGGTCGACTCGGACCGTAATTTTTACAAGTCCCGTCGGCCCGGATCGACTCCGGGACGCCGCGCATCGCCTTTCGGTCGACTCGGACCGAAATTTTTACAAGTCCCGTCGGCCCGGATCGACTCCGGGACGCCGCGCATCGCCTTTCGGTCGACTCGGACCGAAATTTTTACAAGTCCCGTCGGCCCGGATCGACTCCGGAACGTCGCGCATCGCCTTTCGGTCGACTCGGACCGAAATTTTTACAAGTCCCGTCGGCCCGGATCGACTCCGGGACGCCGCGCATCGCCTTTCGGTCGACTCGGACCGTAATTTTTACAAGTCCCGTCGGCCCGGATCGACTCCGGGACGCCGCGCATCGCCTTTCGGTCGACTCGGAACGAAACTTCATCGAGTCCCGTCGGCCCGTATAGTCTCCAAGACGCCGCGCATCGCCTTTCGGTCGACTCGGACCGAAATTTTTACAAGTCCCGTCGGCCCGGATCGACTCCGGGACGCCGCGCATCGCCTTTCGGTCGACTCGGACCGAAATTTTTACAAGTCCCGTCGGCCCGGATCGACTCCGGAACGCCGCGCATCGCCTTTCGGTCGACTCGGACCGAAATTTTTACAAGTCCCGTCGGCCCGGATCGACTCCGGGACGCCGCGCATCGCCTTTCGGTCGACTCGGACCGAAATTTTTACAAGTCCCGTCGGCCCGGATCGACTCCGGGACGCCGCGCATCGCCTTTCGGTCGACTCGGACCGAAATTTTTACAAGTTCCGTCGGCCCGGATCGACTCCGGGACGCCGCGCATCGCCTTTCGGTCGACTCGGAACGAAACTTCATCGAGTCCCGTCGGCCCGTATAGTCTCCAAGACGCCGCGCATCGCCTTTCGGTCGACTCGGACCGAAATTTTTACAAGTCCCGTCGGCCCGGATCGACTCCGGGACGCCGCGCATCGCCTTTCGGTCGACTCGGACCGAAATTTTTACAAGTCCCGTCGGCCCGGATCGACTCCGGAACGCCGCGCATCGCCTTTCGGTCGACTCGGACCGAAATTTTTACAAGTCCCGTCGGCCCGGATCGACTCCGGGACGCCGCGCATCGCCTTTCGGTCGACTCGGACCGAAATTTTTACAAGTCCCGTCGGCCCGGATCGACTCCGGGACGCCGCGCATCGCCTTTCGGTCGACTCGGACCGAAATTTTTACAAGTCCCGTCGGCCCGGATCGACTCCGGGACGCCGCGCATCGCCTTTCGGTCGGCTCGGACCGAAATTTTTACAAGTCCCGTCGGCCCGGATCGACTCCGGGACGCCGCGCATCGCCTTTCGGTCGACTCGGACCGAAATTTTTACAAGTCCCGTCGGCCCGGATCGACTCCGGGACGCCGCGCATCGCCTTTCGGTCGACTCGGACCGTAATTTTTACAAGTCCCGTCGGCCCGGATCGACTCCGGGACGCCGCGCATCGCCTTTCGGTCGACTCGGAACGAAACTTCATCGAGTCCCGTCGGCCCGTATAGTCTCCAAGACGCCGCGCATCGCCTTTCGGTCGACTCGGACCGAAATTTTTACAAGTCCCGTCGGCCCGGATCGACTCCGGGACGCCGCGCATCGCCTTTCGGTCGACTCGGACCGAAATTTTTACAAGTCCCGTCGGCCCGGATCGACTCCGGAACGCCGCGCATCGCCTTTCGGTCGACTCGGACCGAAATTTTTACAAGTCCCGTCGGCCCGGATCGACTCCGGGACGCCGCGCATCGCCTTTCGGTCGACTCGGACCGAAATTTTTACAAGTCCCGTCGGCCCGGATCGACTCCGGGACGCCGCGCATCGCCTTTCGGTCGACTCGGACCGAAATTTTTACAAGTTCCGTCGGCCCGGATCGACTCCGGGACGCCGCGCATCGCCTTTCGGTCGACTCGGAACGAAACTTCATCGAGTCCCGTCGGCCCGTATAGTCTCCAAGACGCCGCGCATCGCCTTTCGGTCGACTCGGACCGAAATTTTTACAAGTCCCGTCGGCCCGGATCGACTCCGGGACGCCGCGCATCGCCTTTCGGTCGACTCGGACCGTAATTTTTACAAGTCCCGTCGGCCCGGATCGACTCCGGGACGCCGCGCATCGCCTTTCGGTCGACTCGGACCGAAATTTTTACAAGTTCCGTCGGCCCGGATCGACTCGGGGAGGCCGCGCGTCGCCGCGCGTCGCCTCTCGGTCGACTCGGACCGAAATTTTCACAAGTGTCCCGTCGCGCCGCACCGGGGGTCGGTCCGTCCGCCGTCGACCCATCGGCCCCGGGACGCGGCGCATTGCCTTTCGGTCGACTCGGAACGAAACTTCATCGAGTCCCGTCGGCCCGTATAGTCTCCAAGACGCCGCGCATCGCCTTTCGGTCGACTCGGACCGAAATTTTTACAAGTCCCGTCGGCCCGGATCGACTCCGGGACGCCGCGCATCGCCTTTCGGTCGACTCGGAACGAAACTTCATCGAGTCCCGTCGGCCCGTATAGTCTCCAAGACGCCGCGCATCGCCTTTCGGTCGACTCGGACCGAAATTTTTACAAGTCCCGTCGGCCCGGATCGACTCCGGGACGCCGCGCATCGCCTTTCGGTCGGCTCGGACCGAAATTTTTACAAGTCCCGTCGGCCCGGATCGACTCCGGGACGCCGCGCATCGCCTTTCGGTCGACTCGGACCGAAATTTTTACAAGTCCCGTCGGCCCGGATCGACTCCGGGACGCCGCGCATCGCCTTTCGGTCGACTCGGACCGAAATTTTTACAAGTCCCGTCGGCCCGGATCGACTCCGGAACGCCGCGCATCGCCTTTCGGTCGACTCGGACCGAAATTTTTACAAGTCCCGTCGGCCCGGATCGACTCCGGGACGCCGCGCATCGCCTTTCGGTCGACTCGGACCGTAATTTTTACAAGTCCCGTCGGCCCGGATCGACTCCGGGACGCCGCGCATCGCCTTTCGGTCGACTCGGACCGAAATTTTTACAAGTTCCGTCGGCCCGGATCGACTCGGGGAGGCCGCGCGTCGCCGCGCGTCGCCTCTCGGTCGACTCGGACCGAAATTTTCACAAGTGTCCCGTCGCGCCGCACCGGGGGTCGGTCCGTCCGCCGTCGACCCATCGGCCCCGGGACGCGGCGCATTGCCTTTCGGTCGACTCGGAACGAAACTTCATCGAGTCCCGTCGGCCCGTATAGTCTCCAAGACGCCGCGCATCGCCTTTCGGTCGACTCGGACCGAAATTTTTACAAGTCCCGTCGGCCCGGATCGACTCCGGGACGCCGCGCATCGCCTTTCGGTCGACTCGGAACGAAACTTCATCGAGTCCCGTCGGCCCGTATAGTCTCCAAGACGCCGCGCATCGCCTTTCGGTCGACTCGGACCGAAATTTTTACAAGTCCCGTCGGCCCGGATCGACTCCGGGACGCCGCGCATCGCCTTTCGGTCGACTCGGACCGAAATTTTTACAAGTCCCGTCGGCCCGGATCGACTCCGGAACGCCGCGCATCGCCTTTCGGTCGACTCGGACCGAAATTTTTACAAGTCCCGTCGGCCCGGATCGACTCCGGGACGCCGCGCATCGCCTTTCGGTCGACTCGGACCGAAATTTTTACAAGTCCCGTCGGCCCGGATCGACTCCGGGACGCCGCGCATCGCCTTTCGGTCGACTCGGACCGAAATTTTTACAAGTCCCGTCGGCCCGGATCGACTCCGGGACGCCGCGCATCGCCTTTCGGTCGGCTCGGACCGAAATTTTTACAAGTCCCGTCGGCCCGGATCGACTCCGGGACGCCGCGCATCGCCTTTCGGTCGACTCGGACCGAAATTTTTACAAGTCCCGTCGGCCCGGATCGACTCCGGGACGCCGCGCATCGCCTTTCGGTCGACTCGGACCGAAATTTTTACAAGTCCCGTCGGCCCGGATCGACTCCGGAACGCCGCGCATCGCCTTTCGGTCGACTCGGACCGAAATTTTTACAAGTCCCGTCGGCCCGGATCGACTCCGGAACGCCGCGCATCGCCTTTCGGTCGACTCGGACCGAAATTTTTACAAGTCCCGTCGGCCCGGATCGACTCCGGGACGCCGCGCATCGCCTTTCGGTCGACTCGGACCGTAATTTTTACAAGTCCCGTCGGCCCGGATCGACTCCGGGACGCCGCGCATCGCCTTTCGGTCGACTCGGACCGAAATTTTTACAAGTTCCGTCGGCCCGGATCGACTCGGGGAGGCCGCGCGTCGCCGCGCGTCGCCTCTCGGTCGACTCGGACCGAAATTTTCACAAGTGTCCCGTCGCGCCGCACCGGGGGTCGGTCCGTCCGCCGTCGACCCATCGGCCCCGGGACGCGGCGCATTGCCTTTCGGTCGACTCGGAACGAAACTTCATCGAGTCCCGTCGGCCCGTATAGTCTCCAAGACGCCGCGCATCGCCTTTCGGTCGACTCGGACCGAAATTTTTACAGGTCCCGTCGGCCCGGATCGACTCCGGGACGCCGCGCATCGCCTTTCGGTCGACTCGGAACGAAACTTCATCGAGTCCCGTCGGCCCGTATAGTCTCCAAGACGCCGCGCATCGCCTTTCGGTCGACTCGGACCGAAATTTTTACAAGTCCCGTCGGCCCGGATCGACTCCGGGACGCCGCGCATCGCCTTTCGGTCGACTCGGACCGAAATTTTTACAAGTCCCGTCGGCCCGGATCGACTCCGGAACGCCGCGCATCGCCTTTCGGTCGACTCGGACCGAAATTTTTACAAGTCCCGTCGGCCCGGATCGACTCCGGGACGCCGCGCATCGCCTTTCGGTCGACTCGGACCGAAATTTTTACAAGTCCCGTCGGCCCGGATCGACTCCGGGACGCCGCGCATCGCCTTTCGGTCGACTCGGACCGAAATTTTTACAAGTCCCGTCGGCCCGGATCGACTCCGGGACGCCGCGCATCGCCTTTCGGTCGACTCGGACCGAAATTTTTACAAGTCCCGTCGGCCCGGATCGACTCCGGAACGCCGCGCATCGCCTTTCGGTCGACTCGGACCGAAATTTTTACAAGTCCCGTCGGCCCGGATCGACTCCGGGACGCCGCGCATCGCCTTTCGGTCGACTCGGACCGTAATTTTTACAAGTCCCGTCGGCCCGGATCGACTCCGGGACGCCGCGCATCGCCTTTCGGTCGACTCGGACCGAAATTTTTACAAGTCCCGTCGGCCCGGATCGACTCCGGGACGCCGCGCATCGCCTTTCGGTCGACTCGGACCGAAATTTTTACAAGTCCCGTCGGCCCGGATCGACTCCGGAACGTCGCGCATCGCCTTTCGGTCGACTCGGACCGAAATTTTTACAAGTCCCGTCGGCCCGGATCGACTCCGGGACGCCGCGCATCGCCTTTCGGTCGACTCGGACCGTAATTTTTACAAGTCCCGTCGGCCCGGATCGACTCCGGGACGCCGCGCATCGCCTTTCGGTCGACTCGGAACGAAACTTCATCGAGTCCCGTCGGCCCGTATAGTCTCCAAGACGCCGCGCATCGCCTTTCGGTCGACTCGGACCGAAATTTTTACAAGTCCCGTCGGCCCGGATCGACTCCGGGACGCCGCGCATCGCCTTTCGGTCGACTCGGACCGAAATTTTTACAAGTCCCGTCGGCCCGGATCGACTCCGGAACGCCGCGCATCGCCTTTCGGTCGACTCGGACCGAAATTTTTACAAGTCCCGTCGGCCCGGATCGACTCCGGGACGCCGCGCATCGCCTTTCGGTCGACTCGGACCGAAATTTTTACAAGTCCCGTCGGCCCGGATCGACTCCGGGACGCCGCGCATCGCCTTTCGGTCGACTCGGACCGAAATTTTTACAAGTTCCGTCGGCCCGGATCGACTCCGGGACGCCGCGCATCGCCTTTCGGTCGACTCGGAACGAAACTTCATCGAGTCCCGTCGGCCCGTATAGTCTCCAAGACGCCGCGCATCGCCTTTCGGTCGACTCGGACCGAAATTTTTACAAGTCCCGTCGGCCCGGATCGACTCCGGGACGCCGCGCATCGCCTTTCGGTCGACTCGGACCGTAATTTTTACAAGTCCCGTCGGCCCGGATCGACTCCGGGACGCCGCGCATCGCCTTTCGGTCGACTCGGACCGAAATTTTTACAAGTTCCGTCGGCCCGGATCGACTCGGGGAGGCCGCGCGTCGCCGCGCGTCGCCTCTCGGTCGACTCGGACCGAAATTTTCACAAGTGTCCCGTCGCGCCGCACCGGGGGTCGGTCCGTCCGCCGTCGACCCATCGGCCCCGGGACGCGGCGCATTGCCTTTCGGTCGACTCGGAACGAAACTTCATCGAGTCCCGTCGGCCCGTATAGTCTCCAAGACGCCGCGCATCGCCTTTCGGTCGACTCGGACCGAAATTTTTACAAGTCCCGTCGGCCCGGATCGACTCCGGGACGCCGCGCATCGCCTTTCGGTCGACTCGGAACGAAACTTCATCGAGTCCCGTCGGCCCGTATAGTCTCCAAGACGCCGCGCATCGCCTTTCGGTCGACTCGGACCGAAATTTTTACAAGTCCCGTCGGCCCGGATCGACTCCGGGACGCCGCGCATCGCCTTTCGGTCGACTCGGACCGAAATTTTTACAAGTCCCGTCGGCCCGGATCGACTCCGGAACGCCGCGCATCGCCTTTCGGTCGACTCGGACCGAAATTTTTACAAGTCCCGTCGGCCCGGATCGACTCCGGGACGCCGCGCATCGCCTTTCGGTCGACTCGGACCGAAATTTTTACAAGTCCCGTCGGCCCGGATCGACTCCGGGACGCCGCGCATCGCCTTTCGGTCGACTCGGACCGAAATTTTTACAAGTCCCGTCGGCCCGGATCGACTCCGGGACGCCGCGCATCGCCTTTCGGTCGACTCGGACCGAAATTTTTACAAGTCCCGTCGGCCCGGATCGACTCCGGAACGCCGCGCATCGCCTTTCGGTCGACTCGGACCGAAATTTTTACAAGTCCCGTCGGCCCGGATCGACTCCGGGACGCCGCGCATCGCCTTTCGGTCGACTCGGACCGTAATTTTTACAAGTCCCGTCGGCCCGGATCGACTCCGGGACGCCGCGCATCGCCTTTCGGTCGACTCGGACCGAAATTTTTACAAGTCCCGTCGGCCCGGATCGACTCCGGGACGCCGCGCATCGCCTTTCGGTCGACTCGGACCGAAATTTTTACAAGTCCCGTCGGCCCGGATCGACTCCGGAACGTCGCGCATCGCCTTTCGGTCGACTCGGACCGAAATTTTTACAAGTCCCGTCGGCCCGGATCGACTCCGGGACGCCGCGCATCGCCTTTCGGTCGACTCGGACCGTAATTTTTACAAGTCCCGTCGGCCCGGATCGACTCCGGGACGCCGCGCATCGCCTTTCGGTCGACTCGGAACGAAACTTCATCGAGTCCCGTCGGCCCGTATAGTCTCCAAGACGCCGCGCATCGCCTTTCGGTCGACTCGGACCGAAATTTTTACAAGTCCCGTCGGCCCGGATCGACTCCGGGACGCCGCGCATCGCCTTTCGGTCGACTCGGACCGAAATTTTTACAAGTCCCGTCGGCCCGGATCGACTCCGGAACGCCGCGCATCGCCTTTCGGTCGACTCGGACCGAAATTTTTACAAGTCCCGTCGGCCCGGATCGACTCCGGGACGCCGCGCATCGCCTTTCGGTCGACTCGGACCGAAATTTTTACAAGTCCCGTCGGCCCGGATCGACTCCGGGACGCCGCGCATCGCCTTTCGGTCGACTCGGACCGAAATTTTTACAAGTTCCGTCGGCCCGGATCGACTCCGGGACGCCGCGCATCGCCTTTCGGTCGACTCGGAACGAAACTTCATCGAGTCCCGTCGGCCCGTATAGTCTCCAAGACGCCGCGCATCGCCTTTCGGTCGACTCGGACCGAAATTTTTACAAGTCCCGTCGGCCCGGATCGACTCCGGGACGCCGCGCATCGCCTTTCGGTCGACTCGGACCGTAATTTTTACAAGTCCCGTCGGCCCGGATCGACTCCGGGACGCCGCGCATCGCCTTTCGGTCGACTCGGACCGAAATTTTTACAAGTCCCGTCGGCCCGGATCGACTCCGGGACGCCGCGCATCGCCTTTCGGTCGACTCGGACCGAAATTTTTACAAGTTCCGTCGGCCCGGATCGACTCCGGGACGCCGCGCATCGCCTTTCGGTCGACTCGGAACGAAACTTCATCGAGTCCCGTCGGCCCGTATAGTCTCCAAGACGCCGCGCATCGCCTTTCGGTCGACTCGGACCGAAATTTTTACAAGTCCCGTCGGCCCGGATCGACTCCGGAACGCCGCGCATCGCCTTTCGGTCGACTCGGACCGAAATTTTTACAAGTCCCGTCGGCCCGGATCGACTCCGGGACGCCGCGCATCGCCTTTCGGTCGACTCGGACCGTAATTTTTACAAGTCCCGTCGGCCCGGATCGACTCCGGGACGCCGCGCATCGCCTTTCGGTCGACTCGGACCGAAATTTTTACAAGTCCCGTCGGCCCGGATCGACTCCGGGACGCCGCGCATCGCCTTTCGGTCGACTCGGACCGAAATTTTTACAAGTTCCGTCGGCCCGGATCGACTCCGGGACGCCGCGCATCGCCTTTCGGTCGACTCGGAACGAAACTTCATCGAGTCCCGTCGGCCCGTATAGTCTCCAAGACGCCGCGCATCGCCTTTCGGTCGACTCGGACCGAAATTTTTACAAGTCCCGTCGGCCCGGATCGACTCCGGGACGCCGCGCATCGCCTTTCGGTCGGCTCGGACCGAAATTTTTACAAGTCCCGTCGGCCCGGATCGACTCCGGGACGCCGCGCATCGCCTTTCGGTCGACTCGGACCGAAATTTTTACAAGTCCCGTCGGCCCGGATCGACTCCGGGACGCCGCGCATCGCCTTTCGGTCGACTCGGACCGAAATTTTTACAAGTCCCGTCGGCCCGGATCGACTCCGGAACGCCGCGCATCGCCTTTCGGTCGACTCGGACCGAAATTTTTACAAGTCCCGTCGGCCCGGATCGACTCCGGGACGCCGCGCATCGCCTTTCGGTCGACTCGGACCGTAATTTTTACAAGTCCCGTCGGCCCGGATCGACTCCGGGACGCCGCGCATCGCCTTTCGGTCGACTCGGACCGAAATTTTTACAAGTTCCGTCGGCCCGGATCGACTCGGGGAGGCCGCGCGTCGCCGCGCGTCGCCTCTCGGTCGACTCGGACCGAAATTTTCACAAGTGTCCCGTCGCGCCGCACCGGGGGTCGGTCCGTCCGCCGTCGACCCATCGGCCCCGGGACGCGGCGCATTGCCTTTCGGTCGACTCGGAACGAAACTTCATCGAGTCCCGTCGGCCCGTATAGTCTCCAAGACGCCGCGCATCGCCTTTCGGTCGACTCGGACCGAAATTTTTACAAGTCCCGTCGGCCCGGATCGACTCCGGGACGCCGCGCATCGCCTTTCGGTCGACTCGGAACGAAACTTCATCGAGTCCCGTCGGCCCGTATAGTCTCCAAGACGCCGCGCATCGCCTTTCGGTCGACTCGGACCGAAATTTTTACAAGTCCCGTCGGCCCGGATCGACTCCGGGACGCCGCGCATCGCCTTTCGGTCGACTCGGACCGAAATTTTTACAAGTCCCGTCGGCCCGGATCGACTCCGGAACGCCGCGCATCGCCTTTCGGTCGACTCGGACCGTAATTTTTACAAGTCCCGTCGGCCCGGATCGACTCCGGGACGCCGCGCATCGCCTTTCGGTCGACTCGGACCGAAATTTTTACAAGTTCCGTCGGCCCGGATCGACTCGGGGAGGCCGCGCGTCGCCGCGCGTCGCCTCTCGGTCGACTCGGACCGAAATTTTCACAAGTGTCCCGTCGCGCCGCACCGGGGGTCGGTCCGTCCGCCGTCGACCCATCGGCCCCGGGACGCGGCGCATTGCCTTTCGGTCGACTCGGAACGAAACTTCATCGAGTCCCGTCGGCCCGTATAGTCTCCAAGACGCCGCGCATCGCCTTTCGGTCGACTCGGACCGAAATTTTTACAAGTCCCGTCGGCCCGGATCGACTCCGGGACGCCGCGCATCGCCTTTCGGTCGACTCGGACCGAAATTTTTACAAGTCCCGTCGGCCCGGATCGACTCCGGGACGCCGCGCATCGCCTTTCGGTCGACTCGGACCGAAATTTTTACAAGTCCCGTCGGCCCGGATCGACTCCGGAACGCCGCGCATCGCCTTTCGGTCGACTCGGACCGAAATTTTTACAAGTCCCGTCGGCCCGGATCGACTCCGGGACGCCGCGCATCGCCTTTCGGTCGACTCGGACCGTAATTTTTACAAGTCCCGTCGGCCCGGATCGACTCCGGGACGCCGCGCATCGCCTTTCGGTCGACTCGGACCGAAATTTTTACAAGTCCCGTCGGCCCGGATCGACTCCGGGACGCCGCGCATCGCCTTTCGGTCGACTCGGACCGAAATTTTTACAAGTCCCGTCGGCCCGGATCGACTCCGGAACGTCGCGCATCGCCTTTCGGTCGACTCGGACCGAAATTTTTACAAGTCCCGTCGGCCCGGATCGACTCCGGGACGCCGCGCATCGCCTTTCGGTCGACTCGGACCGTAATTTTTACAAGTCCCGTCGGCCCGGATCGACTCCGGGACGCCGCGCATCGCCTTTCGGTCGACTCGGAACGAAACTTCATCGAGTCCCGTCGGCCCGTATAGTCTCCAAGACGCCGCGCATCGCCTTTCGGTCGACTCGGACCGAAATTTTTACAAGTCCCGTCGGCCCGGATCGACTCCGGGACGCCGCGCATCGCCTTTCGGTCGACTCGGACCGAAATTTTTACAAGTCCCGTCGGCCCGGATCGACTCCGGAACGCCGCGCATCGCCTTTCGGTCGACTCGGACCGAAATTTTTACAAGTCCCGTCGGCCCGGATCGACTCCGGGACGCCGCGCATCGCCTTTCGGTCGACTCGGACCGAAATTTTTACAAGTCCCGTCGGCCCGGATCGACTCCGGGACGCCGCGCATCGCCTTTCGGTCGACTCGGACCGAAATTTTTACAAGTTCCGTCGGCCCGGATCGACTCCGGGACGCCGCGCATCGCCTTTCGGTCGACTCGGAACGAAACTTCATCGAGTCCCGTCGGCCCGTATAGTCTCCAAGACGCCGCGCATCGCCTTTCGGTCGACTCGGACCGAAATTTTTACAAGTCCCGTCGGCCCGGATCGACTCCGGGACGCCGCGCATCGCCTTTCGGTCGACTCGGACCGAAATTTTTACAAGTCCCGTCGGCCCGGATCGACTCCGGAACGCCGCGCATCGCCTTTCGGTCGACTCGGACCGAAATTTTTACAAGTCCCGTCGGCCCGGATCGACTCCGGGACGCCGCGCATCGCCTTTCGGTCGACTCGGACCGAAATTTTTACAAGTCCCGTCGGCCCGGATCGACTCCGGGACGCCGCGCATCGCCTTTCGGTCGACTCGGACCGAAATTTTTACAAGTCCCGTCGGCCCGGATCGACTCCGGGACGCCGCGCATCGCCTTTCGGTCGGCTCGGACCGAAATTTTTACAAGTCCCGTCGGCCCGGATCGACTCCGGGACGCCGCGCATCGCCTTTCGGTCGACTCGGACCGAAATTTTTACAAGTCCCGTCGGCCCGGATCGACTCCGGGACGCCGCGCATCGCCTTTCGGTCGACTCGGACCGAAATTTTTACAAGTCCCGTCGGCCCGGATCGACTCCGGAACGCCGCGCATCGCCTTTCGGTCGACTCGGACCGAAATTTTTACAAGTCCCGTCGGCCCGGATCGACTCCGGGACGCCGCGCATCGCCTTTCGGTCGACTCGGACCGTAATTTTTACAAGTCCCGTCGGCCCGGATCGACTCCGGGACGCCGCGCATCGCCTTTCGGTCGACTCGGACCGAAATTTTTACAAGTTCCGTCGGCCCGGATCGACTCGGGGAGGCCGCGCGTCGCCGCGCGTCGCCTCTCGGTCGACTCGGACCGAAATTTTCACAAGTGTCCCGTCGCGCCGCACCGGGGGTCGGTCCGTCCGCCGTCGACCCATCGGCCCCGGGACGCGGCGCATTGCCTTTCGGTCGACTCGGAACGAAACTTCATCGAGTCCCGTCGGCCCGTATAGTCTCCAAGACGCCGCGCATCGCCTTTCGGTCGACTCGGACCGAAATTTTTACAAGTCCCGTCGGCCCGGATCGACTCCGGGACGCCGCGCATCGCCTTTCGGTCGACTCGGAACGAAACTTCATCGAGTCCCGTCGGCCCGTATAGTCTCCAAGACGCCGCGCATCGCCTTTCGGTCGACGCGGACCGAAATTTTTACAAGTCCCGTCGGCCCGGATCGACTCCGGGACGCCGCGCATCGCCTTTCGGTCGACTCGGACCGAAATTTTTACAAGTCCCGTCGGCCCGGATCGACTCCGGAACGCCGCGCATCGCCTTTCGGTCGACTCGGACCGAAATTTTTACAAGTCCCGTCGGCCCGGATCGACTCCGGGACGCCGCGCATCGCCTTTCGGTCGACTCGGACCGAAATTTTTACAAGTCCCGTCGGCCCGGATCGACTCCGGGACGCCGCGCATCGCCTTTCGGTCGACTCGGACCGAAATTTTTACAAGTCCCGTCGGCCCGGATCGACTCCGGAACGCCGCGCATCGCCTTTCGGTCGACTCGGACCGAAATTTTTACAAGTCCCGTCGGCCCGGATCGACTCCGGGACGCCGCGCATCGCCTTTCGGTCGACTCGGACCGAAATTTTTACAAGTCCCGTCGGCCCGGATCGACTCCGGGACGCCGCGCATCGCCTTTCGGTCGACTCGGACCGAAATTTTTACAAGTTCCGTCGGCCCGGATCGACTCCGGGACGCCGCGCATCGCCTTTCGGTCGACTCGGAACGAAACTTCATCGAGTCCCGTCGGCCCGTATAGTCTCCAAGACGCCGCGCATCGCCTTTCGGTCGACTCGGACCGAAATTTTTACAAGTCCCGTCGGCCCGGATCGACTCCGGGACGCCGCGCATCGCCTTTCGGTCGACTCGGACCGTAATTTTTACAAGTCCCGTCGGCCCGGATCGACTCCGGGACGCCGCGCATCGCCTTTCGGTCGACTCGGACCGAAATTTTTACAAGTTCCGTCGGCCCGGATCGACTCGGGGAGGCCGCGCGTCGCCGCGCGTCGCCTCTCGGTCGACTCGGACCGAAATTTTCACAAGTGTCCCGTCGCGCCGCACCGGGGGTCGGTCCGTCCGCCGTCGACCCATCGGCCCCGGGACGCGGCGCATTGCCTTTCGGTCGACTCGGAACGAAACTTCATCGAGTCCCGTCGGCCCGTATAGTCTCCAAGACGCCGCGCATCGCCTTTCGGTCGACTCGGACCGAAATTTTTACAAGTCCCGTCGGCCCGGATCGACTCCGGGACGCCGCGCATCGCCTTTCGGTCGACTCGGAACGAAACTTCATCGAGTCCCGTCGGCCCGTATAGTCTCCAAGACGCCGCGCATCGCCTTTCGGTCGACTCGGACCGAAATTTTTACAAGTCCCGTCGGCCCGGATCGACTCCGGGACGCCGCGCATCGCCTTTCGGTCGACTCGGACCGAAATTTTTACAAGTCCCGTCGGCCCGGATCGACTCCGGAACGCCGCGCATCGCCTTTCGGTCGACTCGGACCGAAATTTTTACAAGTCCCGTCGGCCCGGATCGACTCCGGGACGCCGCGCATCGCCTTTCGGTCGACTCGGACCGAAATTTTTACAAGTCCCGTCGGCCCGGATCGACTCCGGGACGCCGCGCATCGCCTTTCGGTCGACTCGGACCGAAATTTTTACAAGTCCCGTCGGCCCGGATCGACTCCGGGACGCCGCGCATCGCCTTTCGGTCGACTCGGACCGAAATTTTTACAAGTCCCGTCGGCCCGGATCGACTCCGGAACGCCGCGCATCGCCTTTCGGTCGACTCGGACCGAAATTTTTACAAGTCCCGTCGGCCCGGATCGACTCCGGGACGCCGCGCATCGCCTTTCGGTCGACTCGGACCGTAATTTTTACAAGTCCCGTCGGCCCGGATCGACTCCGGGACGCCGCGCATCGCCTTTCGGTCGACTCGGACCGAAATTTTTACAAGTCCCGTCGGCCCGGATCGACTCCGGGACGCCGCGCATCGCCTTTCGGTCGACTCGGACCGAAATTTTTACAAGTCCCGTCGGCCCGGATCGACTCCGGAACGTCGCGCATCGCCTTTCGGTCGACTCGGACCGAAATTTTTACAAGTCCCGTCGGCCCGGATCGACTCCGGGACGCCGCGCATCGCCTTTCGGTCGACTCGGACCGTAATTTTTACAAGTCCCGTCGGCCCGGATCGACTCCGGGACGCCGCGCATCGCCTTTCGGTCGACTCGGACCGTAATTTTTACAAGTCCCGTCGGCCCGGATCGACTCCGGGACGCCGCGCATCGCCTTTCGGTCGACTCGGACCGAAATTTTTACAAGTTCCGTCGGCCCGGATCGACTCGGGGAGGCCGCGCGTCGCCGCGCGTCGCCTCTCGGTCGACTCGGACCGAAATTTTCACAAGTGTCCCGTCGCGCCGCACCGGGGGTCGGTCCGTCCGCCGTCGACCCATCGGCCCCGGGACGCGGCGCATTGCCTTTCGGTCGACTCGGAACGAAACTTCATCGAGTCCCGTCGGCCCGTATAGTCTCCAAGACGCCGCGCATCGCCTTTCGGTCGACTCGGACCGAAATTTTTACAAGTCCCGTCGGCCCGGATCGACTCCGGGACGCCGCGCATCGCCTTTCGGTCGACTCGGAACGAAACTTCATCGAGTCCCGTCGGCCCGTATAGTCTCCAAGACGCCGCGCATCGCCTTTCGGTCGACTCGGACCGAAATTTTTACAAGTCCCGTCGGCCCGGATCGACTCCGGGACGCCGCGCATCGCCTTTCGGTCGACTCGGACCGAAATTTTTACAAGTCCCGTCGGCCCGGATCGACTCCGGAACGCCGCGCATCGCCTTTCGGTCGACTCGGACCGAAATTTTTACAAGTCCCGTCGGCCCGGATCGACTCCGGGACGCCGCGCATCGCCTTTCGGTCGACTCGGACCGAAATTTTTACAAGTCCCGTCGGCCCGGATCGACTCCGGGACGCCGCGCATCGCCTTTCGGTCGACTCGGACCGAAATTTTTACAAGTCCCGTCGGCCCGGATCGACTCCGGGACGCCGCGCATCGCCTTTCGGTCGACTCGGACCGAAATTTTTACAAGTCCCGTCGGCCCGGATCGACTCCGGAACGCCGCGCATCGCCTTTCGGTCGACTCGGACCGAAATTTTTACAAGTCCCGTCGGCCCGGATCGACTCCGGGACGCCGCGCATCGCCTTTCGGTCGACTCGGACCGTAATTTTTACAAGTCCCGTCGGCCCGGATCGACTCCGGGACGCCGCGCATCGCCTTTCGGTCGACTCGGACCGAAATTTTTACAAGTCCCGTCGGCCCGGATCGACTCCGGGACGCCGCGCATCGCCTTTCGGTCGACTCGGACCGAAATTTTTACAAGTCCCGTCGGCCCGGATCGACTCCGGAACGTCGCGCATCGCCTTTCGGTCGACTCGGACCGAAATTTTTACAAGTCCCGTCGGCCCGGATCGACTCCGGGACGCCGCGCATCGCCTTTCGGTCGACTCGGACCGTAATTTTTACAAGTCCCGTCGGCCCGGATCGACTCCGGGACGCCGCGCATCGCCTTTCGGTCGACTCGGAACGAAACTTCATCGAGTCCCGTCGGCCCGTATAGTCTCCAAGACGCCGCGCATCGCCTTTCGGTCGACTCGGACCGAAATTTTTACAAGTCCCGTCGGCCCGGATCGACTCCGGGACGCCGCGCATCGCCTTTCGGTCGACTCGGACCGAAATTTTTACAAGTCCCGTCGGCCCGGATCGACTCCGGAACGCCGCGCATCGCCTTTCGGTCGACTCGGACCGAAATTTTTACAAGTCCCGTCGGCCCGGATCGACTCCGGGACGCCGCGCATCGCCTTTCGGTCGACTCGGACCGAAATTTTTACAAGTCCCGTCGGCCCGGATCGACTCCGGGACGCCGCGCATCGCCTTTCGGTCGACTCGGACCGAAATTTTTACAAGTTCCGTCGGCCCGGATCGACTCCGGGACGCCGCGCATCGCCTTTCGGTCGACTCGGAACGAAACTTCATCGAGTCCCGTCGGCCCGTATAGTCTCCAAGACGCCGCGCATCGCCTTTCGGTCGACTCGGACCGAAATTTTTACAAGTCCCGTCGGCCCGGATCGACTCCGGGACGCCGCGCATCGCCTTTCGGTCGACTCGGACCGTAATTTTTACAAGTCCCGTCGGCCCGGATCGACTCCGGGACGCCGCGCATCGCCTTTCGGTCGACTCGGACCGAAATTTTTACAAGTTCCGTCGGCCCGGATCGACTCGGGGAGGCCGCGCGTCGCCGCGCGTCGCCTCTCGGTCGACTCGGACCGAAATTTTCACAAGTGTCCCGTCGCGCCGCACCGGGGGTCGGTCCGTCCGCCGTCGACCCATCGGCCCCGGGACGCGGCGCATTGCCTTTCGGTCGACTCGGAACGAAACTTCATCGAGTCCCGTCGGCCCGTATAGTCTCCAAGACGCCGCGCATCGCCTTTCGGTCGACTCGGACCGAAATTTTTACAAGTCCCGTCGGCCCGGATCGACTCCGGGACGCCGCGCATCGCCTTTCGGTCGACTCGGAACGAAACTTCATCGAGTCCCGTCGGCCCGTATAGTCTCCAAGACGCCGCGCATCGCCTTTCGGTCGACTCGGAACGAAACTTCATCGAGTCCCGTCGGCCCGTATAGTCTCCAAGACGCCGCGCATCGCCTTTCGGTCGACTCGGACCGAAATTTTTACAAGTCCCGTCGGCCCGGATCGACTCCGGGACGCCGCGCATCGCCTTTCGGTCGACTCGGACCGTAATTTTTACAAGTCCCGTCGGCCCGGATCGACTCCGGGACGCCGCGCATCGCCTTTCGGTCGACTCGGACCGAAATTTTTACAAGTTCCGTCGGCCCGGATCGACTCGGGGAGGCCGCGCGTCGCCGCGCGTCGCCTCTCGGTCGACTCGGACCGAAATTTTCACAAGTGTCCCGTCGCGCCGCACCGGGGGTCGGTCCGTCCGCCGTCGACCCATCGGCCCCGGGACGCGGCGCATTGCCTTTCGGTCGACTCGGAACGAAACTTCATCGAGTCCCGTCGGCCCGTATAGTCTCCAAGACGCCGCGCATCGCCTTTCGGTCGACTCGGACCGAAATTTTTACAAGTCCCGTCGGCCCGGATCGACTCCGGGACGCCGCGCATCGCCTTTCGGTCGACTCGGAACGAAACTTCATCGAGTCCCGTCGGCCCGTATAGTCTCCAAGACGCCGCGCATCGCCTTTCGGTCGACTCGGACCGAAATTTTTACAAGTCCCGTCGGCCCGGATCGACTCCGGGACGCCGCGCATCGCCTTTCGGTCGACTCGGACCGAAATTTTTACAAGTCCCGTCGGCCCGGATCGACTCCGGAACGCCGCGCATCGCCTTTCGGTCGACTCGGACCGAAATTTTTACAAGTCCCGTCGGCCCGGATCGACTCCGGGACGCCGCGCATCGCCTTTCGGTCGACTCGGACCGAAATTTTTACAAGTCCCGTCGGCCCGGATCGACTCCGGGACGCCGCGCATCGCCTTTCGGTCGACTCGGACCGAAATTTTTACAAGTCCCGTCGGCCCGGATCGACTCCGGGACGCCGCGCATCGCCTTTCGGTCGACTCGGACCGAAATTTTTACAAGTCCCGTCGGCCCGGATCGACTCCGGAACGCCGCGCATCGCCTTTCGGTCGACTCGGACCGAAATTTTTACAAGTCCCGTCGGCCCGGATCGACTCCGGGACGCCGCGCATCGCCTTTCGGTCGACTCGGACCGTAATTTTTACAAGTCCCGTCGGCCCGGATCGACTCCGGGACGCCGCGCATCGCCTTTCGGTCGACTCGGACCGAAATTTTTACAAGTCCCGTCGGCCCGGATCGACTCCGGGACGCCGCGCATCGCCTTTCGGTCGACTCGGACCGAAATTTTTACAAGTCCCGTCGGCCCGGATCGACTCCGGAACGTCGCGCATCGCCTTTCGGTCGACTCGGACCGAAATTTTTACAAGTCCCGTCGGCCCGGATCGACTCCGGGACGCCGCGCATCGCCTTTCGGTCGACTCGGACCGTAATTTTTACAAGTCCCGTCGGCCCGGATCGACTCCGGGACGCCGCGCATCGCCTTTCGGTCGACTCGGACCGTAATTTTTACAAGTCCCGTCGGCCCGGATCGACTCCGGGACGCCGCGCATCGCCTTTCGGTCGACTCGGACCGAAATTTTTACAAGTTCCGTCGGCCCGGATCGACTCGGGGAGGCCGCGCGTCGCCGCGCGTCGCCTCTCGGTCGACTCGGACCGAAATTTTCACAAGTGTCCCGTCGCGCCGCACCGGGGGTCGGTCCGTCCGCCGTCGACCCATCGGCCCCGGGACGCGGCGCATTGCCTTTCGGTCGACTCGGAACGAAACTTCATCGAGTCCCGTCGGCCCGTATAGTCTCCAAGACGCCGCGCATCGCCTTTCGGTCGACTCGGACCGAAATTTTTACAAGTCCCGTCGGCCCGGATCGACTCCGGGACGCCGCGCATCGCCTTTCGGTCGACTCGGAACGAAACTTCATCGAGTCCCGTCGGCCCGTATAGTCTCCAAGACGCCGCGCATCGCCTTTCGGTCGACTCGGACCGAAATTTTTACAAGTCCCGTCGGCCCGGATCGACTCCGGGACGCCGCGCATCGCCTTTCGGTCGACTCGGACCGAAATTTTTACAAGTCCCGTCGGCCCGGATCGACTCCGGAACGCCGCGCATCGCCTTTCGGTCGACTCGGACCGAAATTTTTACAAGTCCCGTCGGCCCGGATCGACTCCGGGACGCCGCGCATCGCCTTTCGGTCGACTCGGACCGAAATTTTTACAAGTCCCGTCGGCCCGGATCGACTCCGGGACGCCGCGCATCGCCTTTCGGTCGACTCGGACCGAAATTTTTACAAGTCCCGTCGGCCCGGATCGACTCCGGGACGCCGCGCATCGCCTTTCGGTCGACTCGGACCGAAATTTTTACAAGTCCCGTCGGCCCGGATCGACTCCGGAACGCCGCGCATCGCCTTTCGGTCGACTCGGACCGAAATTTTTACAAGTCCCGTCGGCCCGGATCGACTCCGGGACGCCGCGCATCGCCTTTCGGTCGACTCGGACCGTAATTTTTACAAGTCCCGTCGGCCCGGATCGACTCCGGGACGCCGCGCATCGCCTTTCGGTCGACTCGGACCGAAATTTTTACAAGTCCCGTCGGCCCGGATCGACTCCGGGACGCCGCGCATCGCCTTTCGGTCGACTCGGACCGAAATTTTTACAAGTCCCGTCGGCCCGGATCGACTCCGGAACGTCGCGCATCGCCTTTCGGTCGACTCGGACCGAAATTTTTACAAGTCCCGTCGGCCCGGATCGACTCCGGGACGCCGCGCATCGCCTTTCGGTCGACTCGGACCGTAATTTTTACAAGTCCCGTCGGCCCGGATCGACTCCGGGACGCCGCGCATCGCCTTTCGGTCGACTCGGAACGAAACTTCATCGAGTCCCGTCGGCCCGTATAGTCTCCAAGACGCCGCGCATCGCCTTTCGGTCGACTCGGACCGAAATTTTTACAAGTCCCGTCGGCCCGGATCGACTCCGGGACGCCGCGCATCGCCTTTCGGTCGACTCGGACCGAAATTTTTACAAGTCCCGTCGGCCCGGATCGACTCCGGAACGCCGCGCATCGCCTTTCGGTCGACTCGGACCGAAATTTTTACAAGTCCCGTCGGCCCGGATCGACTCCGGGACGCCGCGCATCGCCTTTCGGTCGACTCGGACCGAAATTTTTACAAGTTCCGTCGGCCCGGATCGACTCCGGGACGCCGCGCATCGCCTTTCGGTCGACTCGGAACGAAACTTCATCGAGTCCCGTCGGCCCGTATAGTCTCCAAGACGCCGCGCATCGCCTTTCGGTCGACTCGGACCGAAATTTTTACAAGTCCCGTCGGCCCGGATCGACTCCGGGACGCCGCGCATCGCCTTTCGGTCGACTCGGACCGTAATTTTTACAAGTCCCGTCGGCCCGGATCGACTCCGGGACGCCGCGCATCGCCTTTCGGTCGACTCGGACCGAAATTTTTACAAGTCCCGTCGGCCCGGATCGACTCCGGGACGCCGCGCATCGCCTTTCGGTCGACTCGGACCGAAATTTTTACAAGTTCCGTCGGCCCGGATCGACTCCGGGACGCCGCGCATCGCCTTTCGGTCGACTCGGAACGAAACTTCATCGAGTCCCGTCGGCCCGTATAGTCTCCAAGACGCCGCGCATCGCCTTTCGGTCGACTCGGACCGAAATTTTTACAAGTCCCGTCGGCCCGGATCGACTCCGGAACGCCGCGCATCGCCTTTCGGTCGACTCGGACCGAAATTTTTACAAGTCCCGTCGGCCCGGATCGACTCCGGGACGCCGCGCATCGCCTTTCGGTCGACTCGGACCGTAATTTTTACAAGTCCCGTCGGCCCGGATCGACTCCGGGACGCCGCGCATCGCCTTTCGGTCGACTCGGACCGAAATTTTTACAAGTCCCGTCGGCCCGGATCGACTCCGGGACGCCGCGCATCGCCTTTCGGTCGACTCGGACCGAAATTTTTACAAGTTCCGTCGGCCCGGATCGACTCCGGGACGCCGCGCATCGCCTTTCGGTCGACTCGGAACGAAACTTCATCGAGTCCCGTCGGCCCGTATAGTCTCCAAGACGCCGCGCATCGCCTTTCGGTCGACTCGGACCGAAATTTTTACAAGTCCCGTCGGCCCGGATCGACTCCGGGACGCCGCGCATCGCCTTTCGGTCGGCTCGGACCGAAATTTTTACAAGTCCCGTCGGCCCGGATCGACTCCGGGACGCCGCGCATCGCCTTTCGGTCGACTCGGACCGTAATTTTTACAAGTCCCGTCGGCCCGGATCGACTCCGGGACGCCGCGCATCGCCTTTCGGTCGACTCGGACCGAAATTTTTACAAGTTCCGTCGGCCCGGATCGACTCGGGGAGGCCGCGCGTCGCCGCGCGTCGCCTCTCGGTCGACTCGGACCGAAATTTTCACAAGTGTCCCGTCGCGCCGCACCGGGGGTCGGTCCGTCCGCCGTCGACCCATCGGCCCCGGGACGCGGCGCATTGCCTTTTGGTCGACTCGGAACGAAACTTCATCGAGTCCCGTCGGCCCGTATAGTCTCCAAGACGCCGCGCATCGCCTTTCGGTCGACTCGGACCGAAATTTTTACAAGTCCCGTCGGCCCGGATCGACTCCGGGACGCCGCGCATCGCCTTTCGGTCGACTCGGAACGAAACTTCATCGAGTCCCGTCGGCCCGTATAGTCTCCAAGACGCCGCGCATCGCCTTTCGGTCGACTCGGACCGAAATTTTTACAAGTCCCGTCGGCCCGGATCGACTCCGGGACGCCGCGCATCGCCTTTCGGTCGACTCGGACCGAAATTTTTACAAGTCCCGTCGGCCCGGATCGACTCCGGAACGCCGCGCATCGCCTTTCGGTCGACTCGGACCGAAATTTTTACAAGTCCCGTCGGCCCGGATCGACTCCGGGACGCCGCGCATCGCCTTTCGGTCGACTCGGACCGAAATTTTTACAAGTCCCGTCGGCCCGGATCGACTCCGGGACGCCGCGCATCGCCTTTCGGTCGACTCGGACCGAAATTTTTACAAGTCCCGTCGGCCCGGATCGACTCCGGGACGCCGCGCATCGCCTTTCGGTCGGCTCGGACCGAAATTTTTACAAGTCCCGTCGGCCCGGATCGACTCCGGGACGCCGCGCATCGCCTTTCGGTCGACTCGGACCGAAATTTTTACAAGTCCCGTCGGCCCGGATCGACTCCGGGACGCCGCGCATCGCCTTTCGGTCGACTCGGACCGAAATTTTTACAAGTCCCGTCGGCCCGGATCGACTCCGGAACGCCGCGCATCGCCTTTCGGTCGACTCGGACCGAAATTTTTACAAGTCCCGTCGGCCCGGATCGACTCCGGGACGCCGCGCATCGCCTTTCGGTCGACTCGGACCGTAATTTTTACAAGTCCCGTCGGCCCGGATCGACTCCGGGACGCCGCGCATCGCCTTTCGGTCGACTCGGACCGAAATTTTTACAAGTTCCGTCGGCCCGGATCGACTCGGGGAGGCCGCGCGTCGCCGCGCGTCGCCTCTCGGTCGACTCGGACCGAAATTTTCACAAGTGTCCCGTCGCGCCGCACCGGGGGTCGGTCCGTCCGCCGTCGACCCATCGGCCCCGGGACGCGGCGCATTGCCTTTCGGTCGACTCGGAACGAAACTTCATCGAGTCCCGTCGGCCCGTATAGTCTCCAAGACGCCGCGCATCGCCTTTCGGTCGACTCGGACCGAAATTTTTACAAGTCCCGTCGGCCCGGATCGACTCCGGGACGCCGCGCATCGCCTTTCGGTCGACTCGGAACGAAACTTCATCGAGTCCCGTCGGCCCGTATAGTCTCCAAGACGCCGCGCATCGCCTTTCGGTCGACTCGGACCGAAATTTTTACAAGTCCCGTCGGCCCGGATCGACTCCGGGACGCCGCGCATCGCCTTTCGGTCGACTCGGACCGAAATTTTTACAAGTCCCGTCGGCCCGGATCGACTCCGGAACGCCGCGCATCGCCTTTCGGTCGACTCGGACCGAAATTTTTACAAGTCCCGTCGGCCCGGATCGACTCCGGGACGCCGCGCATCGCCTTTCGGTCGACTCGGACCGAAATTTTTACAAGTCCCGTCGGCCCGGATCGACTCCGGGACGCCGCGCATCGCCTTTCGGTCGACTCGGACCGAAATTTTTACAAGTCCCGTCGGCCCGGATCGACTCCGGGACGCCGCGCATCGCCTTTCGGTCGACTCGGACCGAAATTTTTACAAGTCCCGTCGGCCCGGATCGACTCCGGAACGCCGCGCATCGCCTTTCGGTCGACTCGGACCGAAATTTTTACAAGTCCCGTCGGCCCGGATCGACTCCGGGACGCCGCGCATCGCCTTTCGGTCGACTCGGACCGTAATTTTTACAAGTCCCGTCGGCCCGGATCGACTCCGGGACGCCGCGCATCGCCTTTCGGTCGACTCGGACCGAAATTTTTACAAGTCCCGTCGGCCCGGATCGACTCCGGGACGCCGCGCATCGCCTTTCGGTCGACTCGGACCGAAATTTTTACAAGTCCCGTCGGCCCGGATCGACTCCGGAACGTCGCGCATCGCCTTTCGGTCGACTCGGACCGAAATTTTTACAAGTCCCGTCGGCCCGGATCGACTCCGGAACGCCGCGCATCGCCTTTCGGTCGACTCGGACCGAAATTTTTACAAGTCCCGTCGGCCCGGATCGACTCCGGGACGCCGCGCATCGCCTTTCGGTCGACTCGGAACGAAACTTCATCGAGTCCCGTCGGCCCGTATAGTCTCCAAGACGCCGCGCATCGCCTTTCGGTCGACTCGGACCGAAATTTTTACAAGTCCCGTCGGCCCGGATCGACTCCGGGACGCCGCGCATCGCCTTTCGGTCGACTCGGAACGAAACTTCATCGAGTCCCGTCGGCCCGTATAGTCTCCAAGACGCCGCGCATCGCCTTTCGGTCGACTCGGACCGAAATTTTTACAAGTCCCGTCGGCCCGGATCGACTCCGGGACGCCGCGCATCGCCTTTCGGTCGACTCGGACCGAAATTTTTACAAGTCCCGTCGGCCCGGATCGACTCCGGAACGCCGCGCATCGCCTTTCGGTCGACTCGGACCGAAATTTTTACAAGTCCCGTCGGCCCGGATCGACTCCGGGACGCCGCGCATCGCCTTTCGGTCGACTCGGACCGAAATTTTTACAAGTCCCGTCGGCCCGGATCGACTCCGGGACGCCGCGCATCGCCTTTCGGTCGACTCGGACCGAAATTTTTACAAGTCCCGTCGGCCCGGATCGACTCCGGGACGCCGCGCATCGCCTTTCGGTCGGCTCGGACCGAAATTTTTACAAGTCCCGTCGGCCCGGATCGACTCCGGGACGCCGCGCATCGCCTTTCGGTCGACTCGGACCGAAATTTTTACAAGTCCCGTCGGCCCGGATCGACTCCGGGACGCCGCGCATCGCCTTTCGGTCGACTCGGACCGAAATTTTTACAAGTCCCGTCGGCCCGGATCGACTCCGGAACGCCGCGCATCGCCTTTCGGTCGACTCGGACCGAAATTTTTACAAGTCCCGTCGGCCCGGATCGACTCCGGGACGCCGCGCATCGCCTTTCGGTCGACTCGGACCGTAATTTTTACAAGTCCCGTCGGCCCGGATCGACTCCGGGACGCCGCGCATCGCCTTTCGGTCGACTCGGACCGAAATTTTTACAAGTTCCGTCGGCCCGGATCGACTCGGGGAGGCCGCGCGTCGCCGCGCGTCGCCTCTCGGTCGACTCGGACCGAAATTTTCACAAGTGTCCCGTCGCGCCGCACCGGGGGTCGGTCCGTCCGCCGTCGACCCATCGGCCCCGGGACGCGGCGCATTGCCTTTCGGTCGACTCGGAACGAAACTTCATCGAGTCCCGTCGGCCCGTATAGTCTCCAAGACGCCGCGCATCGCCTTTCGGTCGACTCGGACCGAAATTTTTACAAGTCCCGTCGGCCCGGATCGACTCCGGGACGCCGCGCATCGCCTTTCGGTCGACTCGGAACGAAACTTCATCGAGTCCCGTCGGCCCGTATAGTCTCCAAGACGCCGCGCATCGCCTTTCGGTCGACTCGGACCGAAATTTTTACAAGTCCCGTCGGCCCGGATCGACTCCGGGACGCCGCGCATCGCCTTTCGGTCGACTCGGACCGAAATTTTTACAAGTCCCGTCGGCCCGGATCGACTCCGGAACGCCGCGCATCGCCTTTCGGTCGACTCGGACCGAAATTTTTACAAGTCCCGTCGGCCCGGATCGACTCCGGGACGCCGCGCATCGCCTTTCGGTCGACTCGGACCGAAATTTTTACAAGTCCCGTCGGCCCGGATCGACTCCGGGACGCCGCGCATCGCCTTTCGGTCGACTCGGACCGAAATTTTTACAAGTCCCGTCGGCCCGGATCGACTCCGGGACGCCGCGCATCGCCTTTCGGTCGACTCGGACCGAAATTTTTACAAGTCCCGTCGGCCCGGATCGACTCCGGAACGCCGCGCATCGCCTTTCGGTCGACTCGGACCGAAATTTTTACAAGTCCCGTCGGCCCGGATCGACTCCGGGACGCCGCGCATCGCCTTTCGGTCGACTCGGACCGTAATTTTTACAAGTCCCGTCGGCCCGGATCGACTCCGGGACGCCGCGCATCGCCTTTCGGTCGACTCGGACCGAAATTTTTACAAGTCCCGTCGGCCCGGATCGACTCCGGGACGCCGCGCATCGCCTTTCGGTCGACTCGGACCGAAATTTTTACAAGTCCCGTCGGCCCGGATCGACTCCGGAACGTCGCGCATCGCCTTTCGGTCGACTCGGACCGAAATTTTTACAAGTCCCGTCGGCCCGGATCGACTCCGGGACGCCGCGCATCGCCTTTCGGTCGACTCGGACCGTAATTTTTACAAGTCCCGTCGGCCCGGATCGACTCCGGGACGCCGCGCATCGCCTTTCGGTCGACTCGGAACGAAACTTCATCGAGTCCCGTCGGCCCGTATAGTCTCCAAGACGCCGCGCATCGCCTTTCGGTCGACTCGGACCGAAATTTTTACAAGTCCCGTCGGCCCGGATCGACTCCGGGACGCCGCGCATCGCCTTTCGGTCGACTCGGAACGAAACTTCATCGAGTCCCGTCGGCCCGTATAGTCTCCAAGACGCCGCGCATCGCCTTTCGGTCGACTCGGACCGAAATTTTTACAAGTCCCGTCGGCCCGGATCGACTCCGGGACGCCGCGCATCGCCTTTCGGTCGACTCGGACCGAAATTTTTACAAGTCCCGTCGGCCCGGATCGACTCCGGAACGCCGCGCATCGCCTTTCGGTCGACTCGGACCGAAATTTTTACAAGTCCCGTCGGCCCGGATCGACTCCGGGACGCCGCGCATCGCCTTTCGGTCGACTCGGACCGAAATTTTTACAAGTCCCGTCGGCCCGGATCGACTCCGGGACGCCGCGCATCGCCTTTCGGTCGACTCGGACCGAAATTTTTACAAGTCCCGTCGGCCCGGATCGACTCCGGGACGCCGCGCATCGCCTTTCGGTCGACTCGGACCGAAATTTTTACAAGTCCCGTCGGCCCGGATCGACTCCGGAACGCCGCGCATCGCCTTTCGGTCGACTCGGACCGAAATTTTTACAAGTCCCGTCGGCCCGGATCGACTCCGGGACGCCGCGCATCGCCTTTCGGTCGACTCGGACCGTAATTTTTACAAGTCCCGTCGGCCCGGATCGACTCCGGGACGCCGCGCATCGCCTTTCGGTCGACTCGGACCGAAATTTTTACAAGTCCCGTCGGCCCGGATCGACTCCGGGACGCCGCGCATCGCCTTTCGGTCGACTCGGACCGAAATTTTTACAAGTCCCGTCGGCCCGGATCGACTCCGGAACGTCGCGCATCGCCTTTCGGTCGACTCGGACCGAAATTTTTACAAGTCCCGTCGGCCCGGATCGACTCCGGGACGCCGCGCATCGCCTTTCGGTCGACTCGGACCGTAATTTTTACAAGTCCCGTCGGCCCGGATCGACTCCGGGACGCCGCGCATCGCCTTTCGGTCGACTCGGAACGAAACTTCATCGAGTCCCGTCGGCCCGTATAGTCTCCAAGACGCCGCGCATCGCCTTTCGGTCGACTCGGACCGAAATTTTTACAAGTCCCGTCGGCCCGGATCGACTCCGGGACGCCGCGCATCGCCTTTCGGTCGACTCGGACCGAAATTTTTACAAGTCCCGTCGGCCCGGATCGACTCCGGAACGCCGCGCATCGCCTTTCGGTCGACTCGGACCGAAATTTTTACAAGTCCCGTCGGCCCGGATCGACTCCGGGACGCCGCGCATCGCCTTTCGGTCGACTCGGACCGAAATTTTTACAAGTCCCGTCGGCCCGGATCGACTCCGGGACGCCGCGCATCGCCTTTCGGTCGACTCGGACCGAAATTTTTACAAGTTCCGTCGGCCCGGATCGACTCCGGGACGCCGCGCATCGCCTTTCGGTCGACTCGGAACGAAACTTCATCGAGTCCCGTCGGCCCGTATAGTCTCCAAGACGCCGCGCATCGCCTTTCGGTCGACTCGGACCGAAATTTTTACAAGTCCCGTCGGCCCGGATCGACTCCGGGACGCCGCGCATCGCCTTTCGGTCGACTCGGACCGAAATTTTTACAAGTCCCGTCGGCCCGGATCGACTCCGGAACGCCGCGCATCGCCTTTCGGTCGACTCGGACCGAAATTTTTACAAGTCCCGTCGGCCCGGATCGACTCCGGGACGCCGCGCATCGCCTTTCGGTCGACTCGGACCGAAATTTTTACAAGTCCCGTCGGCCCGGATCGACTCCGGGACGCCGCGCATCGCCTTTCGGTCGACTCGGACCGAAATTTTTACAAGTCCCGTCGGCCCGGATCGACTCCGGGACGCCGCGCATCGCCTTTCGGTCGGCTCGGACCGAAATTTTTACAAGTCCCGTCGGCCCGGATCGACTCCGGGACGCCGCGCATCGCCTTTCGGTCGACTCGGACCGAAATTTTTACAAGTCCCGTCGGCCCGGATCGACTCCGGGACGCCGCGCATCGCCTTTCGGTCGACTCGGACCGAAATTTTTACAAGTCCCGTCGGCCCGGATCGACTCCGGAACGCCGCGCATCGCCTTTCGGTCGACTCGGACCGAAATTTTTACAAGTCCCGTCGGCCCGGATCGACTCCGGGACGCCGCGCATCGCCTTTCGGTCGACTCGGACCGTAATTTTTACAAGTCCCGTCGGCCCGGATCGACTCCGGGACGCCGCGCATCGCCTTTCGGTCGACTCGGACCGAAATTTTTACAAGTTCCGTCGGCCCGGATCGACTCGGGGAGGCCGCGCGTCGCCGCGCGTCGCCTCTCGGTCGACTCGGACCGAAATTTTCACAAGTGTCCCGTCGCGCCGCACCGGGGGTCGGTCCGTCCGCCGTCGACCCATCGGCCCCGGGACGCGGCGCATTGCCTTTCGGTCGACTCGGAACGAAACTTCATCGAGTCCCGTCGGCCCGTATAGTCTCCAAGACGCCGCGCATCGCCTTTCGGTCGACTCGGACCGAAATTTTTACAAGTCCCGTCGGCCCGGATCGACTCCGGGACGCCGCGCATCGCCTTTCGGTCGACTCGGAACGAAACTTCATCGAGTCCCGTCGGCCCGTATAGTCTCCAAGACGCCGCGCATCGCCTTTCGGTCGACTCGGACCGAAATTTTTACAAGTCCCGTCGGCCCGGATCGACTCCGGGACGCCGCGCATCGCCTTTCGGTCGACTCGGACCGAAATTTTTACAAGTCCCGTCGGCCCGGATCGACTCCGGAACGCCGCGCATCGCCTTTCGGTCGACTCGGACCGAAATTTTTACAAGTCCCGTCGGCCCGGATCGACTCCGGGACGCCGCGCATCGCCTTTCGGTCGACTCGGACCGAAATTTTTACAAGTCCCGTCGGCCCGGATCGACTCCGGGACGCCGCGCATCGCCTTTCGGTCGACTCGGAACGAAACTTCATCGAGTCCCGTCGGCCCGTATAGTCTCCAAGACGCCGCGCATCGCCTTTCGGTCGACTCGGACCGAAATTTTTACAAGTCCCGTCGGCCCGGATCGACTCCGGGACGCCGCGCATCGCCTTTCGGTCGACTCGGACCGAAATTTTTACAAGTCCCGTCGGCCCGGATCGACTCCGGAACGCCGCGCATCGCCTTTCGGTCGACTCGGACCGAAATTTTTACAAGTCCCGTCGGCCCGGATCGACTCCGGGACGCCGCGCATCGCCTTTCGGTCGACTCGGACCGAAATTTTTACAAGTCCCGTCGGCCCGGATCGACTCCGGGACGCCGCGCATCGCCTTTCGGTCGACTCGGACCGAAATTTTTACAAGTCCCGTCGGCCCGGATCGACTCCGGGACGCCGCGCATCGCCTTTCGGTCGGCTCGGACCGAAATTTTTACAAGTCCCGTCGGCCCGGATCGACTCCGGGACGCCGCGCATCGCCTTTCGGTCGACTCGGACCGAAATTTTTACAAGTCCCGTCGGCCCGGATCGACTCCGGGACGCCGCGCATCGCCTTTCGGTCGACTCGGACCGAAATTTTTACAAGTCCCGTCGGCCCGGATCGACTCCGGAACGCCGCGCATCGCCTTTCGGTCGACTCGGACCGAAATTTTTACAAGTCCCGTCGGCCCGGATCGACTCCGGGACGCCGCGCATCGCCTTTCGGTCGACTCGGACCGTAATTTTTACAAGTCCCGTCGGCCCGGATCGACTCCGGGACGCCGCGCATCGCCTTTCGGTCGACTCGGACCGAAATTTTTACAAGTTCCGTCGGCCCGGATCGACTCGGGGAGGCCGCGCGTCGCCGCGCGTCGCCTCTCGGTCGACTCGGACCGAAATTTTCACAAGTGTCCCGTCGCGCCGCACCGGGGGTCGGTCCGTCCGCCGTCGACCCATCGGCCCCGGGACGCGGCGCATTGCCTTTCGGTCGACTCGGAACGAAACTTCATCGAGTCCCGTCGGCCCGTATAGTCTCCAAGACGCCGCGCATCGCCTTTCGGTCGACTCGGACCGAAATTTTTACAAGTCCCGTCGGCCCGGATCGACTCCGGGACGCCGCGCATCGCCTTTCGGTCGACTCGGAACGAAACTTCATCGAGTCCCGTCGGCCCGTATAGTCTCCAAGACGCCGCGCATCGCCTTTCGGTCGACTCGGACCGAAATTTTTACAAGTCCCGTCGGCCCGGATCGACTCCGGGACGCCGCGCATCGCCTTTCGGTCGACTCGGACCGAAATTTTTACAAGTCCCGTCGGCCCGGATCGACTCCGGAACGCCGCGCATCGCCTTTCGGTCGACTCGGACCGAAATTTTTACAAGTCCCGTCGGCCCGGATCGACTCCGGGACGCCGCGCATCGCCTTTCGGTCGACTCGGACCGAAATTTTTACAAGTCCCGTCGGCCCGGATCGACTCCGGAACGCCGCGCATCGCCTTTCGGTCGACTCGGACCGAAATTTTTACAAGTCCCGTCGGCCCGGATCGACTCCGGGACGCCGCGCATCGCCTTTCGGTCGACTCGGACCGAAATTTTTACAAGTCCCGTCGGCCCGGATCGACTCCGGAACGCCGCGCATCGCCTTTCGGTCGACTCGGACCGAAATTTTTACAAGTCCCGTCGGCCCGGATCGACTCCGGGACGCCGCGCATCGCCTTTCGGTCGACTCGGACCGTAATTTTTACAAGTCCCGTCGGCCCGGATCGACTCCGGGACGCCGCGCATCGCCTTTCGGTCGACTCGGACCGAAATTTTTACAAGTTCCGTCGGCCCGGATCGACTCGGGGAGGCCGCGCGTCGCCGCGCGTCGCCTCTCGGTCGACTCGGACCGAAATTTTCACAAGTGTCCCGTCGCGCCGCACCGGGGGTCGGTCCGTCCGCCGTCGACCCATCGGCCCCGGGACGCGGCGCATTGCCTTTCGGTCGACTCGGAACGAAACTTCATCGAGTCCCGTCGGCCCGTATAGTCTCCAAGACGCCGCGCATCGCCTTTCGGTCGACTCGGACCGAAATTTTTACAAGTCCCGTCGGCCCGGATCGACTCCGGGACGCCGCGCATCGCCTTTCGGTCGACTCGGAACGAAACTTCATCGAGTCCCGTCGGCCCGTATAGTCTCCAAGACGCCGCGCATCGCCTTTCGGTCGACTCGGACCGAAATTTTTACAAGTCCCGTCGGCCCGGATCGACTCCGGGACGCCGCGCATCGCCTTTCGGTCGACTCGGACCGAAATTTTTACAAGTCCCGTCGGCCCGGATCGACTCCGGAACGCCGCGCATCGCCTTTCGGTCGACTCGGACCGAAATTTTTACAAGTCCCGTCGGCCCGGATCGACTCCGGGACGCCGCGCATCGCCTTTCGGTCGACTCGGACCGAAATTTTTACAAGTCCCGTCGGCCCGGATCGACTCCGGGACGCCGCGCATCGCCTTTCGGTCGACTCGGAACGAAACTTCATCGAGTCCCGTCGGCCCGTATAGTCTCCAAGACGCCGCGCATCGCCTTTCGGTCGACTCGGACCGAAATTTTTACAAGTCCCGTCGGCCCGGATCGACTCCGGGACGCCGCGCATCGCCTTTCGGTCGACTCGGACCGAAATTTTTACAAGTCCCGTCGGCCCGGATCGACTCCGGAACGCCGCGCATCGCCTTTCGGTCGACTCGGACCGAAATTTTTACAAGTCCCGTCGGCCCGGATCGACTCCGGGACGCCGCGCATCGCCTTTCGGTCGACTCGGACCGAAATTTTTACAAGTCCCGTCGGCCCGGATCGACTCCGGGACGCCGCGCATCGCCTTTCGGTCGACTCGGACCGAAATTTTTACAAGTCCCGTCGGCCCGGATCGACTCCGGGACGCCGCGCATCGCCTTTCGGTCGGCTCGGACCGAAATTTTTACAAGTCCCGTCGGCCCGGATCGACTCCGGGACGCCGCGCATCGCCTTTCGGTCGACTCGGACCGAAATTTTTACAAGTCCCGTCGGCCCGGATCGACTCCGGGACGCCGCGCATCGCCTTTCGGTCGACTCGGACCGAAATTTTTACAAGTCCCGTCGGCCCGGATCGACTCCGGAACGCCGCGCATCGCCTTTCGGTCGACTCGGACCGAAATTTTTACAAGTCCCGTCGGCCCGGATCGACTCCGGGACGCCGCGCATCGCCTTTCGGTCGACTCGGACCGTAATTTTTACAAGTCCCGTCGGCCCGGATCGACTCCGGGACGCCGCGCATCGCCTTTCGGTCGACTCGGACCGAAATTTTTACAAGTTCCGTCGGCCCGGATCGACTCGGGGAGGCCGCGCGTCGCCGCGCGTCGCCTCTCGGTCGACTCGGACCGAAATTTTCACAAGTGTCCCGTCGCGCCGCACCGGGGGTCGGTCCGTCCGCCGTCGACCCATCGGCCCCGGGACGCGGCGCATTGCCTTTCGGTCGACTCGGAACGAAACTTCATCGAGTCCCGTCGGCCCGTATAGTCTCCAAGACGCCGCGCATCGCCTTTCGGTCGACTCGGACCGAAATTTTTACAAGTCCCGTCGGCCCGGATCGACTCCGGGACGCCGCGCATCGCCTTTCGGTCGACTCGGAACGAAACTTCATCGAGTCCCGTCGGCCCGTATAGTCTCCAAGACGCCGCGCATCGCCTTTCGGTCGACTCGGACCGAAATTTTTACAAGTCCCGTCGGCCCGGATCGACTCCGGGACGCCGCGCATCGCCTTTCGGTCGACTCGGACCGAAATTTTTACAAGTCCCGTCGGCCCGGATCGACTCCGGAACGCCGCGCATCGCCTTTCGGTCGACTCGGACCGAAATTTTTACAAGTCCCGTCGGCCCGGATCGACTCCGGGACGCCGCGCATCGCCTTTCGGTCGACTCGGACCGAAATTTTTACAAGTCCCGTCGGCCCGGATCGACTCCGGAACGCCGCGCATCGCCTTTCGGTCGACTCGGACCGAAATTTTTACAAGTCCCGTCGGCCCGGATCGACTCCGGGACGCCGCGCATCGCCTTTCGGTCGACTCGGACCGAAATTTTTACAAGTCCCGTCGGCCCGGATCGACTCCGGGACGCCGCGCATCGCCTTTCGGTCGACTCGGACCGAAATTTTTACAAGTCCCGTCGGCCCGGATCGACTCCGGGACGCCGCGCATCGCCTTTCGGTCGACTCGGACCGAAATTTTTACAAGTCCCGTCGGCCCGGATCGACTCCGGAACGCCGCGCATCGCCTTTCGGTCGACTCGGACCGAAATTTTTACAAGTCCCGTCGGCCCGGATCGACTCCGGGACGCCGCGCATCGCCTTTCGGTCGACTCGGACCGTAATTTTTACAAGTCCCGTCGGCCCGGATCGACTCCGGGACGCCGCGCATCGCCTTTCGGTCGACTCGGACCGAAATTTTTACAAGTCCCGTCGGCCCGGATCGACTCCGGGACGCCGCGCATCGCCTTTCGGTCGACTCGGACCGAAATTTTTACAAGTCCCGTCGGCCCGGATCGACTCCGGAACGTCGCGCATCGCCTTTCGGTCGACTCGGACCGAAATTTTTACAAGTCCCGTCGGCCCGGATCGACTCCGGGACGCCGCGCATCGCCTTTCGGTCGACTCGGACCGTAATTTTTACAAGTCCCGTCGGCCCGGATCGACTCCGGGACGCCGCGCATCGCCTTTCGGTCGACTCGGAACGAAACTTCATCGAGTCCCGTCGGCCCGTATAGTCTCCAAGACGCCGCGCATCGCCTTTCGGTCGACTCGGACCGAAATTTTTACAAGTCCCGTCGGCCCGGATCGACTCCGGGACGCCGCGCATCGCCTTTCGGTCGACTCGGACCGAAATTTTTACAAGTCCCGTCGGCCCGGATCGACTCCGGAACGCCGCGCATCGCCTTTCGGTCGACTCGGACCGAAATTTTTACAAGTCCCGTCGGCCCGGATCGACTCCGGGACGCCGCGCATCGCCTTTCGGTCGACTCGGACCGAAATTTTTACAAGTCCCGTCGGCCCGGATCGACTCCGGGACGCCGCGCATCGCCTTTCGGTCGACTCGGACCGAAATTTTTACAAGTCCCGTCGGCCCGGATCGACTCCGGAACGCCGCGCATCGCCTTTCGGTCGACTCGGACCGAAATTTTTACAAGTCCCGTCGGCCCGGATCGACTCCGGGACGCCGCGCATCGCCTTTCGGTCGACTCGGACCGAAATTTTTACAAGTCCCGTCGGCCCGGATCGACTCCGGGACGCCGCGCATCGCCTTTCGGTCGACTCGGACCGAAATTTTTACAAGTCCCGTCGGCCCGGATCGACTCCGGGACGCCGCGCATCGCCTTTCGGTCGGCTCGGACCGAAATTTTTACAAGTCCCGTCGGCCCGGATCGACTCCGGGACGCCGCGCATCGCCTTTCGGTCGACTCGGACCGAAATTTTTACAAGTCCCGTCGGCCCGGATCGACTCCGGGACGCCGCGCATCGCCTTTCGGTCGACTCGGACCGAAATTTTTACAAGTCCCGTCGGCCCGGATCGACTCCGGAACGCCGCGCATCGCCTTTCGGTCGACTCGGACCGAAATTTTTACAAGTCCCGTCGGCCCGGATCGACTCCGGGACGCCGCGCATCGCCTTTCGGTCGACTCGGACCGAAATTTTTACAAGTCCCGTCGGCCCGGATCGACTCCGGGACGCCGCGCATCGCCTTTCGGTCGACTCGGACCGAAATTTTTACAAGTCCCGTCGGCCCGGATCGACTCCGGAACGCCGCGCATCGCCTTTCGGTCGACTCGGACCGAAATTTTTACAAGTCCCGTCGGCCCGGATCGACTCCGGGACGCCGCGCATCGCCTTTCGGTCGACTCGGAACGAAACTTCATCGAGTCCCGTCGGCCCGTATAGTCTCCAAGACGCCGCGCATCGCCTTTCGGTCGACTCGGACCGAAATTTTTACAAGTCCCGTCGGCCCGGATCGACTCCGGGACGCCGCGCATCGCCTTTCGGTCGACTCGGACCGAAATTTTTACAAGTCCCGTCGGCCCGGATCGACTCCGGAACGCCGCGCATCGCCTTTCGGTCGACTCGGACCGAAATTTTTACAAGTCCCGTCGGCCCGGATCGACTCCGGGACGCCGCGCATCGCCTTTCGGTCGACTCGGACCGAAATTTTTACAAGTCCCGTCGGCCCGGATCGACTCCGGGACGCCGCGCATCGCCTTTCGGTCGACTCGGACCGAAATTTTTACAAGTCCCGTCGGCCCGGATCGACTCCGGGACGCCGCGCATCGCCTTTCGGTCGACTCGGACCGAAATTTTTACAAGTCCCGTCGGCCCGGATCGACTCCGGAACGCCGCGCATCGCCTTTCGGTCGACTCGGACCGAAATTTTTACAAGTCCCGTCGGCCCGGATCGACTCCGGGACGCCGCGCATCGCCTTTCGGTCGACTCGGACCGTAATTTTTACAAGTCCCGTCGGCCCGGATCGACTCCGGGACGCCGCGCATCGCCTTTCGGTCGACTCGGACCGAAATTTTTACAAGTCCCGTCGGCCCGGATCGACTCCGGGACGCCGCGCATCGCCTTTCGGTCGACTCGGACCGAAATTTTTACAAGTCCCGTCGGCCCGGATCGACTCCGGAACGTCGCGCATCGCCTTTCGGTCGACTCGGACCGAAATTTTTACAAGTCCCGTCGGCCCGGATCGACTCCGGGACGCCGCGCATCGCCTTTCGGTCGACTCGGACCGTAATTTTTACAAGTCCCGTCGGCCCGGATCGACTCCGGGACGCCGCGCATCGCCTTTCGGTCGACTCGGAACGAAACTTCATCGAGTCCCGTCGGCCCGTATAGTCTCCAAGACGCCGCGCATCGCCTTTCGGTCGACTCGGACCGAAATTTTTACAAGTCCCGTCGGCCCGGATCGACTCCGGGACGCCGCGCATCGCCTTTCGGTCGACTCGGACCGAAATTTTTACAAGTCCCGTCGGCCCGGATCGACTCCGGAACGCCGCGCATCGCCTTTCGGTCGACTCGGACCGAAATTTTTACAAGTCCCGTCGGCCCGGATCGACTCCGGGACGCCGCGCATCGCCTTTCGGTCGACTCGGACCGAAATTTTTACAAGTCCCGTCGGCCCGGATCGACTCCGGGACGCCGCGCATCGCCTTTCGGTCGACTCGGACCGAAATTTTTACAAGTTCCGTCGGCCCGGATCGACTCCGGGACGCCGCGCATCGCCTTTCGGTCGACTCGGAACGAAACTTCATCGAGTCCCGTCGGCCCGTATAGTCTCCAAGACGCCGCGCATCGCCTTTCGGTCGACTCGGACCGAAATTTTTACAAGTCCCGTCGGCCCGGATCGACTCCGGGACGCCGCGCATCGCCTTTCGGTCGACTCGGACCGTAATTTTTACAAGTCCCGTCGGCCCGGATCGACTCCGGGACGCCGCGCATCGCCTTTCGGTCGACTCGGACCGAAATTTTTACAAGTCCCGTCGGCCCGGATCGACTCCGGGACGCCGCGCATCGCCTTTCGGTCGACTCGGACCGAAATTTTTACAAGTTCCGTCGGCCCGGATCGACTCCGGGACGCCGCGCATCGCCTTTCGGTCGACTCGGAACGAAACTTCATCGAGTCCCGTCGGCCCGTATAGTCTCCAAGACGCCGCGCATCGCCTTTCGGTCGACTCGGACCGAAATTTTTACAAGTCCCGTCGGCCCGGATCGACTCCGGAACGCCGCGCATCGCCTTTCGGTCGACTCGGACCGAAATTTTTACAAGTCCCGTCGGCCCGGATCGACTCCGGGACGCCGCGCATCGCCTTTCGGTCGACTCGGACCGTAATTTTTACAAGTCCCGTCGGCCCGGATCGACTCCGGGACGCCGCGCATCGCCTTTCGGTCGACTCGGACCGAAATTTTTACAAGTCCCGTCGGCCCGGATCGACTCCGGGACGCCGCGCATCGCCTTTCGGTCGACTCGGACCGAAATTTTTACAAGTTCCGTCGGCCCGGATCGACTCCGGGACGCCGCGCATCGCCTTTCGGTCGACTCGGAACGAAACTTCATCGAGTCCCGTCGGCCCGTATAGTCTCCAAGACGCCGCGCATCGCCTTTCGGTCGACTCGGACCGAAATTTTTACAAGTCCCGTCGGCCCGGATCGACTCCGGGACGCCGCGCATCGCCTTTCGGTCGGCTCGGACCGAAATTTTTACAAGTCCCGTCGGCCCGGATCGACTCCGGGACGCCGCGCATCGCCTTTCGGTCGACTCGGACCGAAATTTTTACAAGTCCCGTCGGCCCGGATCGACTCCGGGACGCCGCGCATCGCCTTTCGGTCGACTCGGACCGAAATTTTTACAAGTCCCGTCGGCCCGGATCGACTCCGGAACGCCGCGCATCGCCTTTCGGTCGACTCGGACCGAAATTTTTACAAGTCCCGTCGGCCCGGATCGACTCCGGGACGCCGCGCATCGCCTTTCGGTCGACTCGGACCGTAATTTTTACAAGTCCCGTCGGCCCGGATCGACTCCGGGACGCCGCGCATCGCCTTTCGGTCGACTCGGACCGAAATTTTTACAAGTTCCGTCGGCCCGGATCGACTCGGGGAGGCCGCGCGTCGCCGCGCGTCGCCTCTCGGTCGACTCGGACCGAAATTTTCACAAGTGTCCCGTCGCGCCGCACCGGGGGTCGGTCCGTCCGCCGTCGACCCATCGGCCCCGGGACGCGGCGCATTGCCTTTCGGTCGACTCGGAACGAAACTTCATCGAGTCCCGTCGGCCCGTATAGTCTCCAAGACGCCGCGCATCGCCTTTCGGTCGACTCGGACCGAAATTTTTACAAGTCCCGTCGGCCCGGATCGACTCCGGGACGCCGCGCATCGCCTTTCGGTCGACTCGGAACGAAACTTCATCGAGTCCCGTCGGCCCGTATAGTCTCCAAGACGCCGCGCATCGCCTTTCGGTCGACTCGGACCGAAATTTTTACAAGTCCCGTCGGCCCGGATCGACTCCGGGACGCCGCGCATCGCCTTTCGGTCGACTCGGACCGAAATTTTTACAAGTCCCGTCGGCCCGGATCGACTCCGGAACGCCGCGCATCGCCTTTCGGTCGACTCGGACCGAAATTTTTACAAGTCCCGTCGGCCCGGATCGACTCCGGGACGCCGCGCATCGCCTTTCGGTCGACTCGGACCGAAATTTTTACAAGTCCCGTCGGCCCGGATCGACTCCGGGACGCCGCGCATCGCCTTTCGGTCGACTCGGACCGAAATTTTTACAAGTCCCGTCGGCCCGGATCGACTCCGGGACGCCGCGCATCGCCTTTCGGTCGGCTCGGACCGAAATTTTTACAAGTCCCGTCGGCCCGGATCGACTCGGGACGCCGCGCATCGCCTTTCGGTCGACTCGGACCGAAATTTTTACAAGTCCCGTCGGCCCGGATCGACTCCGGGACGCCGCGCATCGCCTTTCGGTCGACTCGGACCGAAATTTTTACAAGTCCCGTCGGCCCGGATCGACTCCGGAACGCCGCGCATCGCCTTTCGGTCGACTCGGACCGAAATTTTTACAAGTCCCGTCGGCCCGGATCGACTCCGGGACGCCGCGCATCGCCTTTCGGTCGACTCGGACCGTAATTTTTACAAGTCCCGTCGGCCCGGATCGACTCCGGGACGCCGCGCATCGCCTTTCGGTCGACTCGGACCGAAATTTTTACAAGTTCCGTCGGCCCGGATCGACTCGGGGAGGCCGCGCGTCGCCGCGCGTCGCCTCTCGGTCGACTCGGACCGAAATTTTCACAAGTGTCCCGTCGCGCCGCACCGGGGGTCGGTCCGTCCGCCGTCGACCCATCGGCCCCGGGACGCGGCGCATTGCCTTTCGGTCGACTCGGAACGAAACTTCATCGAGTCCCGTCGGCCCGTATAGTCTCCAAGACGCCGCGCATCGCCTTTCGGTCGACTCGGACCGAAATTTTTACAAGTCCCGTCGGCCCGGATCGACTCCGGGACGCCGCGCATCGCCTTTCGGTCGACTCGGAACGAAACTTCATCGAGTCCCGTCGGCCCGTATAGTCTCCAAGACGCCGCGCATCGCCTTTCGGTCGACTCGGACCGAAATTTTTACAAGTCCCGTCGGCCCGGATCGACTCCGGGACGCCGCGCATCGCCTTTCGGTCGACTCGGACCGAAATTTTTACAAGTCCCGTCGGCCCGGATCGACTCCGGAACGCCGCGCATCGCCTTTCGGTCGACTCGGACCGAAATTTTTACAAGTCCCGTCGGCCCGGATCGACTCCGGGACGCCGCGCATCGCCTTTCGGTCGACTCGGACCGAAATTTTTACAAGTCCCGTCGGCCCGGATCGACTCCGGGACGCCGCGCATCGCCTTTCGGTCGACTCGGACCGAAATTTTTACAAGTCCCGTCGGCCCGGATCGACTCCGGGACGCCGCGCATCGCCTTTCGGTCGACTCGGACCGAAATTTTTACAAGTCCCGTCGGCCCGGATCGACTCCGGAACGCCGCGCATCGCCTTTCGGTCGACTCGGACCGAAATTTTTACAAGTCCCGTCGGCCCGGATCGACTCCGGGACGCCGCGCATCGCCTTTCGGTCGACTCGGACCGTAATTTTTACAAGTCCCGTCGGCCCGGATCGACTCCGGGACGCCGCGCATCGCCTTTCGGTCGACTCGGACCGAAATTTTTACAAGTCCCGTCGGCCCGGATCGACTCCGGGACGCCGCGCATCGCCTTTCGGTCGACTCGGACCGAAATTTTTACAAGTCCCGTCGGCCCGGATCGACTCCGGAACGTCGCGCATCGCCTTTCGGTCGACTCGGACCGAAATTTTTACAAGTCCCGTCGGCCCGGATCGACTCCGGGACGCCGCGCATCGCCTTTCGGTCGACTCGGACCGTAATTTTTACAAGTCCCGTCGGCCCGGATCGACTCCGGGACGCCGCGCATCGCCTTTCGGTCGACTCGGAACGAAACTTCATCGAGTCCCGTCGGCCCGTATAGTCTCCAAGACGCCGCGCATCGCCTTTCGGTCGACTCGGACCGAAATTTTTACAAGTCCCGTCGGCCCGGATCGACTCCGGACGCCGCGCATCGCCTTTCGGTCGACTCGGACCGAAATTTTTACAAGTCCCGTCGGCCCGGATCGACTCCGGAACGCCGCGCATCGCCTTTCGGTCGACTCGGACCGAAATTTTTACAAGTCCCGTCGGCCGGATCGACTCCGGGACGCCGCGCATCGCCTTTCGGTCGACTCGGACCGAAATTTTTACAAGTCCCGTCGGCCCGGATCGACTCCGGGACGCCGCGCATCGCCTTTCGGTCGACTCGGACCGAAATTTTTACAAGTTCCGTCGGCCCGGATCGACTCCGGGACGCCGCGCATCGCCTTTCGGTCGACTCGGAACGAAACTTCATCGAGTCCCGTCGGCCCGTATAGTCTCCAAGACGCCGCGCATCGCCTTTCGGTCGACTCGGACCGAAATTTTTACAAGTCCCGTCGGCCCGGATCGACTCCGGGACGCCGCGCATCGCCTTTCGGTCGACTCGGACCGAAATTTTTACAAGTCCCGTCGGCCCGGATCGACTCCGGAACGCCGCGCATCGCCTTTCGGTCGACTCGGACCGAAATTTTTACAAGTCCCGTCGGCCCGGATCGACTCCGGGACGCCGCGCATCGCCTTTCGGTCGACTCGGACCGAAATTTTTACAAGTCCCGTCGGCCCGGATCGACTCCGGGACGCCGCGCATCGCCTTTCGGTCGACTCGGACCGAAATTTTTACAAGTCCCGTCGGCCCGGATCGACTCCGGGACGCCGCGCATCGCCTTTCGGTCGGCTCGGACCGAAATTTTTACAAGTCCCGTCGGCCCGGATCGACTCCGGGACGCCGCGCATCGCCTTTCGGTCGACTCGGACCGAAATTTTTACAAGTCCCGTCGGCCCGGATCGACTCCGGACGCCGCGCATCGCCTTTCGGTCGACTCGGACCGAAAATTTTTACAAGTCCCGTCGGCCCGGATCGACTCCGGAACGCCGCGCATCGCCTTTCGGTCGACTCGGACCGAAATTTTTACAAGTCCCGTCGGCCCGGATCGACTCCGGGACGCCGCGCATCGCCTTTCGGTCGACTCGGAACGAAACTTCAT
>NW_025804448.1:2500-5000 GCF_021901495.1 Neodiprion virginianus
TTCGGCCCAAGGCCTCTAATCATTCGCTTTACCGGATGAGACTCGTGTACGTTTTGTACGCGAGTGCCAGCTATCCTGAGGGAAACTTCGGAGGGAACCAGCTACTAGATGGTTCGATTAGTCTTTCGCCCCTATACCCAGTTCCGACGATCGATTTGCACGTCAGAATCGCTACGGACCTCCATCAGGGTTTCCCCTGACTTCGTCCTGACCAGGCATAGTTTCACCATCTTTCGGGTCCCAACGTGTACGCTCTGGGTGCGCCTCTTCTCGCAGTGAGAACGAGACGCCCCGGGAGTGCGGGGCCGCATCGTGACGCGGCCCATCCTCCCTCGGTCAGCGCTGGGCTGACCTTTACTTTCATTTCGCCTTTAGGTTTGCTCGTCCCAATGACTCGCGCACATGTTAGACTCCTTGGTCCGTGTTTCAAGACGGGTCCTGAAAGTACCCAAAGCAATAGCGTCGCCGACCGGTATTTGATAATTCGAACGAGCCAGCCAGAGGACACCGCCAGCCAACAGCTGGCCAGGCCCGGGGACGGCGCTAGGATCCGACCACCGGGAATCGCTGACCCGCGCTTGCGGCGGGCCCGACGCAGTCAATGCGGCTCTATACCGTGCGGGTACCGCCGGGCAGCCGGACGGGCAACCGGGGGTCTGCCCCGACGAGAACGCCGAGACAGGCAGCCGACCGGGCCTTAGACCGACCACCCAACGGGTCGCGACGTCCTACTAGGGAGAAGTGCACTGCCGGCGCCGCCGGACATTGCACCGCGACCGAGTGCCGTGGACGCGAGGTCCCGACATCAACGAGCCGCGGCGAAGCCTGCGTCGCTGACGATGAATCTCCCCGTTCGATCTTTCGGGTTTCTCAGGTTTACCCCTGAACGGTTTCACGTACTCTTGAACTCTCTCTTCAAAGTAAGTTCTTTTCAACTTTCCCTCACGGTACTTGTTCGCTATCGGTCTCGTGGTCATATTTAGCCTTAGATGGAGTTTACCACCCACTTAGAGCTGCACTCTCAAGCAACCCGACTCTGAGGAGAGATCCTCCCGTGGCGCGTCCCGGTCACTACGGGCCTGGCACCCTCTGCGGGTAAGTGGCCCCATTCAAGATGGACTTGGACGCGGGCCGACGCCCCGGGATAAGTGGATCCTCCCAAACACTACATTTCCCGGCGGCAGAACCGCGGGATTCAGTGCTGGGCTGTTTCCTGTTCGCTCGCCGCTACTAAGGAAATCCTAGTTAGTTTCTTTTCCTCCGCTTAGTAATATGCTTAAATTCAGCGGGTAGTCTCGCCTGCTCTGAGGTCGTCGTAAGATTGCGAGTCCGTCGTCGGCGACGGCCGTTCGTTCAAGAACAGCACCGTCGACACGGACGAGGACACAACGTATCTCCTTCATACGTTCGGGCCACGGAAACGACCGTAAACACGCTTGCCGTACGAAAGACTCGAGAGCCCCCCGCGGCGAAACGTGGAACGGAACTTGTTCACATGAGCGGCAAACCGACCGCGCGCGGTCTGTGTGTCGCCGTGCCGAATTCGTTCGTTCTCTCGACTATCGCTAGCACCGGAACGTGACGAACGGCAGCGACAGCTCGACCCCGCGATCTGCGGCGACGCGTCGTGACCGTGACATACGTGTTCGTTTGAGGCGACGCGACCCGTTGCGGGCTGCGAACGCCCAGTCATTCGCTCGCGAAGGCACGGTGCGCTAATCCCCCCGGGGGGGGGGTTTTCGCAGCACCGTTGCCGACGGAGCAGTCTGTCGTTGTTAAACGACCCTCAGCCAGGCGTGGTCCGGGAATTGTATCCGTGGACCGCAATGTGCGTTCGAAATGTCGATGTTCATGTGTCCTGCAGTTCACAAGTTGACGCGCAATTAGCTGCGTTCTTCATCGACCCACGAGCCAAGTGATCCACCGTTCAGGGTAATCATATATGTGAATTTTGCATTAAAAATGCTAAAATTACGGTTGTTACCGGCTTTCTGTGGTCGTGAGCGCGGCGCCGCGTGCGTCAGCCCTTGCGCGGTTGCGCGCGGGAAGGAACGCGCGCCGCGCGTCAAATTTCGTTCGTGCGATAGTTCAAGAGCCGACGTCGCCTCGAGTTCACGGGTCGTCCCCGCCGGGATGAACCGGCGCCGGACCCGATCGGCTCGCAATGCAAACGATTGACGGCGGACGGCAGTGGGCCGCGTCAGCGAGTCCCGGGCATCGCTGCCCTCGACGCTGACGCGAGCTTCCTCGTACGGGCGAAAATTCTCTTCGAAGCCTACCGCGTTCGCGGCCTGCGTCCGGGGTGTAACGGCGTTGCACCGAGGACACCCGGGCGCAGACAGGCTGCCCGCGAAGAAGCGCTGAGACCAGCTTCGCACGTCTCTCTCGTACGACCTGACCGGGGTCGAACGAGTCGAGGCGGACCGCGGAGCGGTCCCCTCTCGGCACCGAGTCGGCCGGAGGCGCGAACGACCCGCCGCTGCTCCGCGCTGGACGCGGA
>NW_025804448.1:7500-12500 GCF_021901495.1 Neodiprion virginianus
GGTACCGCGTCAAGGGCCATTCGGTCTGAGACACCGACCCGCGGTAATGCAGTGACGATAGATGAAACAACGCGAGTCGCGTAGTTTCTTTGGTACGAGGCACGGAACGGTCCGCGAACGCCCGCTCCTGGTCTACGCCGACGTACGTATCGTGCTCGAGCACGTACCGGTACGGCGTAGCAGGCGGACGACGGGAGACCGGCCCGACCGACTCGCTCCTCTTACTAGTAGGAGCCTGGCCGCTAGGACGTCGGCGCCGGTACGGTGGTAGCACGGTCGGCTTACGGGGCGAAACCTCCGCGGGCTATCGAAAAAATTTTGAACTCCGGGAACTTTGTCGAAATTAACCGAGGCTCGTTTGACGATGTTCCGACAGGCTCCCGGCCCGGATCGACTACGGGACGCCGCGCATCGCCTTTCGGTCGACTCGGACCGAAATTTTTACAAGTCCCGTCGGCCCGGATCGACTCCGGGACGCCGCGCATCGCCTTTCGGTCGACTCGGACCGAAATTTTTACAAGTCCCGTCGGCCCGGATCGACTCCGGGACGCCGCGCATCGCCTTTCGGTCGACTCGGACCGTAATTTTTACAAGTCCCGTCGGCCCGGATCGACTCCGGGACGCCGCGCATCGCCTTTCGGTCGACTCGGACCGAAATTTTTACAAGTCCCGTCGGCCCGGATCGACTCCGGGACGCCGCGCATCGCCTTTCGGTCGGCTCGGACCGAAATTTTTACAAGTCCCGTCGGCCCGGATCGACTCCGGGACGCCGCGCATCGCCTTTCGGTCGACTCGGACCGAAATTTTTACAAGTCCCGTCGGCCCGGATCGACTCCGGGACGCCGCGCATCGCCTTTCGGTCGACTCGGACCGAAATTTTTACAAGTCCCGTCGGCCCGGATCGACTCCGGAACGCCGCGCATCGCCTTTCGGTCGACTCGGACCGAAATTTTTACAAGTCCCGTCGGCCCGGATCGACTCCGGGACGCCGCGCATCGCCTTTCGGTCGACTCGGAACGAAACTTCATCGAGTCCCGTCGGCCCGTATAGTCTCCAAGACGCCGCGCATCGCCTTTCGGTCGACTCGGACCGAAATTTTTACAAGTCCCGTCGGCCCGGATCGACTCCGGGACGCCGCGCATCGCCTTTCGGTCGACTCGGACCGTAATTTTTACAAGTCCCGTCGGCCCGGATCGACTCCGGGACGCCGCGCATCGCCTTTCGGTCGACTCGGAACGAAACTTCATCGAGTCCCGTCGGCCCGTATAGTCTCCAAGACGCCGCGCATCGCCTTTCGGTCGACTCGGACCGAAATTTTTACAAGTCCCGTCGGCCCGGATCGACTCCGGGACGCCGCGCATCGCCTTTCGGTCGACTCGGACCGTAATTTTTACAAGTCCCGTCGGCCCGGATCGACTCCGGGACGCCGCGCATCGCCTTTCGGTCGACTCGGACCGAAATTTTTACAAGTTCCGTCGGCCCGGATCGACTCCGGGACGCCGCGCATCGCCTTTCGGTCGACTCGGAACGAAACTTCATCGAGTCCCGTCGGCCCGTATAGTCTCCAAGACGCCGCGCATCGCCTTTCGGTCGACTCGGACCGAAATTTTTACAAGTCCCGTCGGCCCGGATCGACTCCGGGACGCCGCGCATCGCCTTTCGGTCGACTCGGACCGTAATTTTTACAAGTCCCGTCGGCCCGGATCGACTCCGGGACGCCGCGCATCGCCTTTCGGTCGACTCGGACCGAAACTTCATCGAGTCCCGTCGGCCCGTATAGTCTCCAAGACGCCGCGCATCGCCTTTCGGTCGACTCGGACCGAAATTTTTACAAGTCCCGTCGGCCCGGATCGACTCCGGGACGCCGCGCATCGCCTTTCGGTCGACTCGGACCGTAATTTTTACAAGTCCCGTCGGCCCGGATCGACTCCGGGACGCCGCGCATCGCCTTTCGGTCGACTCGGACCGAAATTTTTACAAGTTCCGTCGGCCCGGATCGACTCGGGGAGGCCGCGCGTCGCCGCGCGTCGCCTCTCGGTCGACTCGGACCGAAATTTTCACAAGTGTCCCGTCGCGCCGCACCGGGGGTCGGTCCGTCCGCCGTCGACCCATCGGCCCCGGGACGCGGCGCATTGCCTTTCGGTCGACTCGGAACGAAACTTCATCGAGTCCCGTCGGCCCGTATAGTCTCCAAGACGCCGCGCATCGCCTTTCGGTCGACTCGGACCGAAATTTTTACAAGTCCCGTCGGCCCGGATCGACTCCGGGACGCCGCGCATCGCCTTTCGGTCGACTCGGAACGAAACTTCATCGAGTCCCGTCGGCCCGTATAGTCTCCAAGACGCCGCGCATCGCCTTTCGGTCGACTCGGACCGAAATTTTTACAAGTCCCGTCGGCCCGGATCGACTCCGGGACGCCGCGCATCGCCTTTCGGTCGACTCGGACCGAAATTTTTACAAGTCCCGTCGGCCCGGATCGACTCCGGAACGCCGCGCATCGCCTTTCGGTCGACTCGGACCGAAATTTTTACAAGTCCCGTCGGCCCGGATCGACTCCGGGACGCCGCGCATCGCCTTTCGGTCGACTCGGACCGAAATTTTTACAAGTCCCGTCGGCCCGGATCGACTCCGGGACGCCGCGCATCGCCTTTCGGTCGACTCGGACCGAAATTTTTACAAGTCCCGTCCGCCCGGATCGACTCCGGAACGCCGCGCATCGCCTTTCGGTCGACTCGGACCGAAATTTTTACAAGTCCCGTCGGCCCGGATCGACTCCGGGACGCCGCGCATCGCCTTTCGGTCGACTCGGACCGAAATTTTTACAAGTCCCGTCGGCCCGGATCGACTCCGGAACGCCGCGCATCGCCTTTCGGTCGACTCGGACCGAAATTTTTACAAGTCCCGTCGGCCCGGATCGACTCCGGGACGCCGCGCATCGCCTTTCGGTCGACTCGGACCGAAATTTTTACAAGTCCCGTCGGCCCGGATCGACTCCGGGACGCCGCGCATCGCCTTTCGGTCGACTCGGACCGAAATTTTTACAAGTCCCGTCCGCCCGGATCGACTCCGGAACGCCGCGCATCGCCTTTCGGTCGACTCGGACCGAAATTTTTACAAGTCCCGTCGGCCCGGATCGACTCCGGGACGCCGCGCATCGCCTTTCGGTCGACTCGGACCGTAATTTTTACAAGTCCCGTCGGCCCGGATCGACTCCGGGACGCCGCGCATCGCCTTTCGGTCGACTCGGACCGAAATTTTTACAAGTCCCGTCGGCCCGGATCGACTCCGGGACGCCGCGCATCGCCTTTCGGTCGACTCGGACCGTAATTTTTACAAGTCCCGTCGGCCCGGATCGACTCCGGGACGCCGCGCATCGCCTTTCGGTCGACTCGGACCGAAATTTTTACAAGTCCCGTCGGCCCGGATCGACTCCGGGACGCCGCGCATCGCCTTTCGGTCGGCTCGGACCGAAATTTTTACAAGTCCCGTCGGCCCGGATCGACTCCGGGACGCCGCGCATCGCCTTTCGGTCGACTCGGACCGAAATTTTTACAAGTCCCGTCGGCCCGGATCGACTCCGGGACGCCGCGCATCGCCTTTCGGTCGACTCGGACCGAAATTTTTACAAGTCCCGTCGGCCCGGATCGACTCCGGAACGCCGCGCATCGCCTTTCGGTCGACTCGGACCGAAATTTTTACAAGTCCCGTCGGCCCGGATCGACTCCGGAACGCCGCGCATCGCCTTTCGGTCGACTCGGACCGAAATTTTTACAAGTCCCGTCGGCCCGGATCGACTCCGGGACGCCGCGCATCGCCTTTCGGTCGACTCGGACCGTAATTTTTACAAGTCCCGTCGGCCCGGATCGACTCCGGGACGCCGCGCATCGCCTTTCGGTCGACTCGGACCGAAATTTTTACAAGTCCCGTCGGCCCGGATCGACTCCGGGACGCCGCGCATCGCCTTTCGGTCGACTCGGACCGTAATTTTTACAAGTCCCGTCGGCCCGGATCGACTCCGGGACGCCGCGCATCGCCTTTCGGTCGACTCGGACCGAAATTTTTACAAGTCCCGTCGGCCCGGATCGACTCCGGGACGCCGCGCATCGCCTTTCGGTCGGCTCGGACCGAAATTTTTACAAGTCCCGTCGGCCCGGATCGACTCCGGGACGCCGCGCATCGCCTTTCGGTCGACTCGGACCGAAATTTTTACAAGTCCCGTCGGCCCGGATCGACTCCGGGACGCCGCGCATCGCCTTTCGGTCGACTCGGACCGAAATTTTTACAAGTCCCGTCGGCCCGGATCGACTCCGGAACGCCGCGCATCGCCTTTCGGTCGACTCGGACCGAAATTTTTACAAGTCCCGTCGGCCCGGATCGACTCCGGGACGCCGCGCATCGCCTTTCGGTCGACTCGGACCGTAATTTTTACAAGTCCCGTCGGCCCGGATCGACTCCGGGACGCCGCGCATCGCCTTTCGGTCGACTCGGACCGAAATTTTTACAAGTCCCGTCGGCCCGGATCGACTCCGGGACGCCGCGCATCGCCTTTCGGTCGACTCGGACCGAAATTTTTACAAGTTCCGTCGGCCCGGATCGACTCCGGGACGCCGCGCATCGCCTTTCGGTCGACTCGGAACGAAACTTCATCGAGTCCCGTCGGCCCGTATAGTCTCCAAGACGCCGCGCATCGCCTTTCGGTCGACTCGGACCGAAATTTTTACAAGTCCCGTCGGCCCGGATCGACTCCGGGACGCCGCGCATCGCCTTTCGGTCGACTCGGACCGTAATTTTTACAAGTCCCGTCGGCCCGGATCGACTCCGGGACGCCGCGCATCGCCTTTCGGTCGACTCGGAACGAAACTTCATCGAGTCCCGTCGGCCCGTATAGTCTCCAAGACGCCGCGCATCGCCTTTCGGTCGACTCGGACCGAAATTTTTACAAGTCCCGTCGGCCCGGATCGACTCCGGGACGCCGCGCATCGCCTTTCGGTCGACTCGGA
>NW_025804448.1:22500-25000 GCF_021901495.1 Neodiprion virginianus
GCGCATCGCCTTTCGGTCGACTCGGACCGAAATTTTTACAAGTCCCGTCGGCCCGGATCGACTCCGGGACGCCGCGCATCGCCTTTCGGTCGACTCGGACCGTAATTTTTACAAGTCCCGTCGGCCCGGATCGACTCCGGGACGCCGCGCATCGCCTTTCGGTCGACTCGGACCGAAACTTCATCGAGTCCCGTCGGCCCGTATAGTCTCCAAGACGCCGCGCATCGCCTTTCGGTCGACTCGGACCGAAATTTTTACAAGTCCCGTCGGCCCGGATCGACTCCGGGACGCCGCGCATCGCCTTTCGGTCGACTCGGACCGTAATTTTTACAAGTCCCGTCGGCCCGGATCGACTCCGGGACGCCGCGCATCGCCTTTCGGTCGACTCGGACCGAAATTTTTACAAGTTCCGTCGGCCCGGATCGACTCGGGGAGGCCGCGCGTCGCCGCGCGTCGCCTCTCGGTCGACTCGGACCGAAATTTTCACAAGTGTCCCGTCGCGCCGCACCGGGGGTCGGTCCGTCCGCCGTCGACCCATCGGCCCCGGGACGCGGCGCATTGCCTTTCGGTCGACTCGGAACGAAACTTCATCGAGTCCCGTCGGCCCGTATAGTCTCCAAGACGCCGCGCATCGCCTTTCGGTCGACTCGGACCGAAATTTTTACAAGTCCCGTCGGCCCGGATCGACTCCGGGACGCCGCGCATCGCCTTTCGGTCGACTCGGAACGAAACTTCATCGAGTCCCGTCGGCCCGTATAGTCTCCAAGACGCCGCGCATCGCCTTTCGGTCGACTCGGATCGAAATTTTTACAAGTCCCGTCGGCCCGGATCGACTCCGGGACGCCGCGCATCGCCTTTCGGTCGACTCGGACCGAAATTTTTACAAGTCCCGTCGGCCCGGATCGACTCCGGAACGCCGCGCATCGCCTTTCGGTCGACTCGGACCGAAATTTTTACAAGTCCCGTCGGCCCGGATCGACTCCGGGACGCCGCGCATCGCCTTTCGGTCGACTCGGACCGAAATTTTTACAAGTCCCGTCGGCCCGGATCGACTCCGGGACGCCGCGCATCGCCTTTCGGTCGACTCGGACCGAAATTTTTACAAGTCCCGTCCGCCCGGATCGACTCCGGAACGCCGCGCATCGCCTTTCGGTCGACTCGGACCGAAATTTTTACAAGTCCCGTCGGCCCGGATCGACTCCGGGACGCCGCGCATCGCCTTTCGGTCGACTCGGACCGAAATTTTTACAAGTCCCGTCGGCCCGGATCGACTCCGGAACGCCGCGCATCGCCTTTCGGTCGACTCGGACCGAAATTTTTACAAGTCCCGTCGGCCCGGATCGACTCCGGGACGCCGCGCATCGCCTTTCGGTCGACTCGGACCGAAATTTTTACAAGTCCCGTCGGCCCGGATCGACTCCGGGACGCCGCGCATCGCCTTTCGGTCGACTCGGACCGAAATTTTTACAAGTCCCGTCCGCCCGGATCGACTCCGGAACGCCGCGCATCGCCTTTCGGTCGACTCGGACCGAAATTTTTACAAGTCCCGTCGGCCCGGATCGACTCCGGGACGCCGCGCATCGCCTTTCGGTCGACTCGGACCGTAATTTTTACAAGTCCCGTCGGCCCGGATCGACTCCGGGACGCCGCGCATCGCCTTTCGGTCGACTCGGACCGAAATTTTTACAAGTCCCGTCGGCCCGGATCGACTCCGGGACGCCGCGCATCGCCTTTCGGTCGACTCGGACCGTAATTTTTACAAGTCCCGTCGGCCCGGATCGACTCCGGGACGCCGCGCATCGCCTTTCGGTCGACTCGGACCGAAATTTTTACAAGTCCCGTCGGCCCGGATCGACTCCGGGACGCCGCGCATCGCCTTTCGGTCGGCTCGGACCGAAATTTTTACAAGTCCCGTCGGCCCGGATCGACTCCGGGACGCCGCGCATCGCCTTTCGGTCGACTCGGACCGAAATTTTTACAAGTCCCGTCGGCCCGGATCGACTCCGGGACGCCGCGCATCGCCTTTCGGTCGACTCGGACCGAAATTTTTACAAGTCCCGTCGGCCCGGATCGACTCCGGAACGCCGCGCATCGCCTTTCGGTCGACTCGGACCGAAATTTTTACAAGTCCCGTCGGCCCGGATCGACTCCGGAACGCCGCGCATCGCCTTTCGGTCGACTCGGACCGAAATTTTTACAAGTCCCGTCGGCCCGGATCGACTCCGGGACGCCGCGCATCGCCTTTCGGTCGACTCGGACCGTAATTTTTACAAGTCCCGTCGGCCCGGATCGACTCCGGGACGCCGCGCATCGCCTTTCGGTCGACTCGGACCGAAATTTTTACAAGTCCCGTCGGCCCGGATCGACTCCGGGACGCCGCGCATCGCCTTTCGGTCGACTCGGACCGTAATTTTTACAAGTCCCGTCGGCCCGGATCGACTCCGGGACGCCGCGCATCGCCTTTCGGTCGACTCGGACCGAAATTTTTACAAGTCCCGTC
>NW_025804448.1:35000-45000 GCF_021901495.1 Neodiprion virginianus
GGACCGAAATTTTTACAAGTCCCGTCGGCCCGGATCGACTCCGGGACGCCGCGCATCGCCTTTCGGTCGGCTCGGACCGAAATTTTTACAAGTCCCGTCGGCCCGGATCGACTCCGGGACGCCGCGCATCGCCTTTCGGTCGACTCGGACCGAAATTTTTACAAGTCCCGTCGGCCCGGATCGACTCCGGGACGCCGCGCATCGCCTTTCGGTCGACTCGGACCGAAATTTTTACAAGTCCCGTCGGCCCGGATCGACTCCGGAACGCCGCGCATCGCCTTTCGGTCGACTCGGACCGAAATTTTTACAAGTCCCGTCGGCCCGGATCGACTCCGGGACGCCGCGCATCGCCTTTCGGTCGACTCGGAACGAAACTTCATCGAGTCCCGTCGGCCCGTATAGTCTCCAAGACGCCGCGCATCGCCTTTCGGTCGACTCGGACCGAAATTTTTACAAGTCCCGTCGGCCCGGATCGACTCCGGGACGCCGCGCATCGCCTTTCGGTCGACTCGGACCGTAATTTTTACAAGTCCCGTCGGCCCGGATCGACTCCGGGACGCCGCGCATCGCCTTTCGGTCGACTCGGAACGAAACTTCATCGAGTCCCGTCGGCCCGTATAGTCTCCAAGACGCCGCGCATCGCCTTTCGGTCGACTCGGACCGAAATTTTTACAAGTCCCGTCGGCCCGGATCGACTCCGGGACGCCGCGCATCGCCTTTCGGTCGACTCGGACCGTAATTTTTACAAGTCCCGTCGGCCCGGATCGACTCCGGGACGCCGCGCATCGCCTTTCGGTCGACTCGGACCGAAATTTTTACAAGTTCCGTCGGCCCGGATCGACTCCGGGACGCCGCGCATCGCCTTTCGGTCGACTCGGAACGAAACTTCATCGAGTCCCGTCGGCCCGTATAGTCTCCAAGACGCCGCGCATCGCCTTTCGGTCGACTCGGACCGAAATTTTTACAAGTCCCGTCGGCCCGGATCGACTCCGGGACGCCGCGCATCGCCTTTCGGTCGACTCGGACCGTAATTTTTACAAGTCCCGTCGGCCCGGATCGACTCCGGGACGCCGCGCATCGCCTTTCGGTCGACTCGGACCGAAACTTCATCGAGTCCCGTCGGCCCGTATAGTCTCCAAGACGCCGCGCATCGCCTTTCGGTCGACTCGGACCGAAATTTTTACAAGTCCCGTCGGCCCGGATCGACTCCGGGACGCCGCGCATCGCCTTTCGGTCGACTCGGACCGTAATTTTTACAAGTCCCGTCGGCCCGGATCGACTCCGGGACGCCGCGCATCGCCTTTCGGTCGACTCGGACCGAAATTTTTACAAGTTCCGTCGGCCCGGATCGACTCGGGGAGGCCGCGCGTCGCCGCGCGTCGCCTCTCGGTCGACTCGGACCGAAATTTTCACAAGTGTCCCGTCGCGCCGCACCGGGGGTCGGTCCGTCCGCCGTCGACCCATCGGCCCCGGGACGCGGCGCATTGCCTTTCGGTCGACTCGGAACGAAACTTCATCGAGTCCCGTCGGCCCGTATAGTCTCCAAGACGCCGCGCATCGCCTTTCGGTCGACTCGGACCGAAATTTTTACAAGTCCCGTCGGCCCGGATCGACTCCGGGACGCCGCGCATCGCCTTTCGGTCGACTCGGAACGAAACTTCATCGAGTCCCGTCGGCCCGTATAGTCTCCAAGACGCCGCGCATCGCCTTTCGGTCGACTCGGACCGAAATTTTTACAAGTCCCGTCGGCCCGGATCGACTCCGGGACGCCGCGCATCGCCTTTCGGTCGACTCGGACCGAAATTTTTACAAGTCCCGTCGGCCCGGATCGACTCCGGAACGCCGCGCATCGCCTTTCGGTCGACTCGGACCGAAATTTTTACAAGTCCCGTCGGCCCGGATCGACTCCGGGACGCCGCGCATCGCCTTTCGGTCGACTCGGACCGAAATTTTTACAAGTCCCGTCGGCCCGGATCGACTCCGGGACGCCGCGCATCGCCTTTCGGTCGACTCGGACCGAAATTTTTACAAGTCCCGTCCGCCCGGATCGACTCCGGAACGCCGCGCATCGCCTTTCGGTCGACTCGGACCGAAATTTTTACAAGTCCCGTCGGCCCGGATCGACTCCGGGACGCCGCGCATCGCCTTTCGGTCGACTCGGACCGAAATTTTTACAAGTCCCGTCGGCCCGGATCGACTCCGGAACGCCGCGCATCGCCTTTCGGTCGACTCGGACCGAAATTTTTACAAGTCCCGTCGGCCCGGATCGACTCCGGGACGCCGCGCATCGCCTTTCGGTCGACTCGGACCGAAATTTTTACAAGTCCCGTCGGCCCGGATCGACTCCGGGACGCCGCGCATCGCCTTTCGGTCGACTCGGACCGAAATTTTTACAAGTCCCGTCCGCCCGGATCGACTCCGGAACGCCGCGCATCGCCTTTCGGTCGACTCGGACCGAAATTTTTACAAGTCCCGTCGGCCCGGATCGACTCCGGGACGCCGCGCATCGCCTTTCGGTCGACTCGGACCGTAATTTTTACAAGTCCCGTCGGCCCGGATCGACTCCGGGACGCCGCGCATCGCCTTTCGGTCGACTCGGACCGAAATTTTTACAAGTCCCGTCGGCCCGGATCGACTCCGGGACGCCGCGCATCGCCTTTCGGTCGACTCGGACCGTAATTTTTACAAGTCCCGTCGGCCCGGATCGACTCCGGGACGCCGCGCATCGCCTTTCGGTCGACTCGGACCGAAATTTTTACAAGTCCCGTCGGCCCGGATCGACTCCGGGACGCCGCGCATCGCCTTTCGGTCGGCTCGGACCGAAATTTTTACAAGTCCCGTCGGCCCGGATCGACTCCGGGACGCCGCGCATCGCCTTTCGGTCGACTCGGACCGAAATTTTTACAAGTCCCGTCGGCCCGGATCGACTCCGGGACGCCGCGCATCGCCTTTCGGTCGACTCGGACCGAAATTTTTACAAGTCCCGTCGGCCCGGATCGACTCCGGAACGCCGCGCATCGCCTTTCGGTCGACTCGGACCGAAATTTTTACAAGTCCCGTCGGCCCGGATCGACTCCGGAACGCCGCGCATCGCCTTTCGGTCGACTCGGACCGAAATTTTTACAAGTCCCGTCGGCCCGGATCGACTCCGGGACGCCGCGCATCGCCTTTCGGTCGACTCGGACCGTAATTTTTACAAGTCCCGTCGGCCCGGATCGACTCCGGGACGCCGCGCATCGCCTTTCGGTCGACTCGGACCGAAATTTTTACAAGTCCCGTCGGCCCGGATCGACTCCGGGACGCCGCGCATCGCCTTTCGGTCGACTCGGACCGTAATTTTTACAAGTCCCGTCGGCCCGGATCGACTCCGGGACGCCGCGCATCGCCTTTCGGTCGACTCGGACCGAAATTTTTACAAGTCCCGTCGGCCCGGATCGACTCCGGGACGCCGCGCATCGCCTTTCGGTCGGCTCGGACCGAAATTTTTACAAGTCCCGTCGGCCCGGATCGACTCCGGGACGCCGCGCATCGCCTTTCGGTCGACTCGGACCGAAATTTTTACAAGTCCCGTCGGCCCGGATCGACTCCGGGACGCCGCGCATCGCCTTTCGGTCGACTCGGACCGAAATTTTTACAAGTCCCGTCGGCCCGGATCGACTCCGGAACGCCGCGCATCGCCTTTCGGTCGACTCGGACCGAAATTTTTACAAGTCCCGTCGGCCCGGATCGACTCCGGGACGCCGCGCATCGCCTTTCGGTCGACTCGGACCGTAATTTTTACAAGTCCCGTCGGCCCGGATCGACTCCGGGACGCCGCGCATCGCCTTTCGGTCGACTCGGACCGAAATTTTTACAAGTCCCGTCGGCCCGGATCGACTCCGGGACGCCGCGCATCGCCTTTCGGTCGACTCGGACCGAAATTTTTACAAGTCCCGTCGGCCCGGATCGACTCCGGGACGCCGCGCATCGCCTTTCGGTCGGCTCGGACCGAAATTTTTACAAGTCCCGTCGGCCCGGATCGACTCCGGGACGCCGCGCATCGCCTTTCGGTCGACTCGGACCGAAATTTTTACAAGTCCCGTCGGCCCGGATCGACTCCGGGACGCCGCGCATCGCCTTTCGGTCGACTCGGACCGAAATTTTTACAAGTCCCGTCGGCCCGGATCGACTCCGGAACGCCGCGCATCGCCTTTCGGTCGACTCGGACCGAAATTTTTACAAGTCCCGTCGGCCCGGATCGACTCCGGGACGCCGCGCATCGCCTTTCGGTCGACTCGGAACGAAACTTCATCGAGTCCCGTCGGCCCGTATAGTCTCCAAGACGCCGCGCATCGCCTTTCGGTCGACTCGGACCGAAATTTTTACAAGTCCCGTCGGCCCGGATCGACTCCGGGACGCCGCGCATCGCCTTTCGGTCGACTCGGACCGTAATTTTTACAAGTCCCGTCGGCCCGGATCGACTCCGGGACGCCGCGCATCGCCTTTCGGTCGACTCGGAACGAAACTTCATCGAGTCCCGTCGGCCCGTATAGTCTCCAAGACGCCGCGCATCGCCTTTCGGTCGACTCGGACCGAAATTTTTACAAGTCCCGTCGGCCCGGATCGACTCCGGGACGCCGCGCATCGCCTTTCGGTCGACTCGGACCGTAATTTTTACAAGTCCCGTCGGCCCGGATCGACTCCGGGACGCCGCGCATCGCCTTTCGGTCGACTCGGACCGAAATTTTTACAAGTTCCGTCGGCCCGGATCGACTCCGGGACGCCGCGCATCGCCTTTCGGTCGACTCGGAACGAAACTTCATCGAGTCCCGTCGGCCCGTATAGTCTCCAAGACGCCGCGCATCGCCTTTCGGTCGACTCGGACCGAAATTTTTACAAGTCCCGTCGGCCCGGATCGACTCCGGGACGCCGCGCATCGCCTTTCGGTCGACTCGGACCGTAATTTTTACAAGTCCCGTCGGCCCGGATCGACTCCGGGACGCCGCGCATCGCCTTTCGGTCGACTCGGACCGAAACTTCATCGAGTCCCGTCGGCCCGTATAGTCTCCAAGACGCCGCGCATCGCCTTTCGGTCGACTCGGACCGAAATTTTTACAAGTCCCGTCGGCCCGGATCGACTCCGGGACGCCGCGCATCGCCTTTCGGTCGACTCGGACCGTAATTTTTACAAGTCCCGTCGGCCCGGATCGACTCCGGGACGCCGCGCATCGCCTTTCGGTCGACTCGGACCGAAATTTTTACAAGTTCCGTCGGCCCGGATCGACTCGGGGAGGCCGCGCGTCGCCGCGCGTCGCCTCTCGGTCGACTCGGACCGAAATTTTCACAAGTGTCCCGTCGCGCCGCACCGGGGGTCGGTCCGTCCGCCGTCGACCCATCGGCCCCGGGACGCGGCGCATTGCCTTTCGGTCGACTCGGAACGAAACTTCATCGAGTCCCGTCGGCCCGTATAGTCTCCAAGACGCCGCGCATCGCCTTTCGGTCGACTCGGACCGAAATTTTTACAAGTCCCGTCGGCCCGGATCGACTCCGGGACGCCGCGCATCGCCTTTCGGTCGACTCGGAACGAAACTTCATCGAGTCCCGTCGGCCCGTATAGTCTCCAAGACGCCGCGCATCGCCTTTCGGTCGACTCGGACCGAAATTTTTACAAGTCCCGTCGGCCCGGATCGACTCCGGGACGCCGCGCATCGCCTTTCGGTCGACTCGGACCGAAATTTTTACAAGTCCCGTCGGCCCGGATCGACTCCGGAACGCCGCGCATCGCCTTTCGGTCGACTCGGACCGAAATTTTTACAAGTCCCGTCGGCCCGGATCGACTCCGGGACGCCGCGCATCGCCTTTCGGTCGACTCGGACCGAAATTTTTACAAGTCCCGTCGGCCCGGATCGACTCCGGGACGCCGCGCATCGCCTTTCGGTCGACTCGGACCGAAATTTTTACAAGTCCCGTCCGCCCGGATCGACTCCGGAACGCCGCGCATCGCCTTTCGGTCGACTCGGACCGAAATTTTTACAAGTCCCGTCGGCCCGGATCGACTCCGGGACGCCGCGCATCGCCTTTCGGTCGACTCGGACCGAAATTTTTACAAGTCCCGTCGGCCCGGATCGACTCCGGAACGCCGCGCATCGCCTTTCGGTCGACTCGGACCGAAATTTTTACAAGTCCCGTCGGCCCGGATCGACTCCGGGACGCCGCGCATCGCCTTTCGGTCGACTCGGACCGAAATTTTTACAAGTCCCGTCGGCCCGGATCGACTCCGGGACGCCGCGCATCGCCTTTCGGTCGACTCGGACCGAAATTTTTACAAGTCCCGTCCGCCCGGATCGACTCCGGAACGCCGCGCATCGCCTTTCGGTCGACTCGGACCGAAATTTTTACAAGTCCCGTCGGCCCGGATCGACTCCGGGACGCCGCGCATCGCCTTTCGGTCGACTCGGACCGTAATTTTTACAAGTCCCGTCGGCCCGGATCGACTCCGGGACGCCGCGCATCGCCTTTCGGTCGACTCGGACCGAAATTTTTACAAGTCCCGTCGGCCCGGATCGACTCCGGGACGCCGCGCATCGCCTTTCGGTCGACTCGGACCGTAATTTTTACAAGTCCCGTCGGCCCGGATCGACTCCGGGACGCCGCGCATCGCCTTTCGGTCGACTCGGACCGAAATTTTTACAAGTCCCGTCGGCCCGGATCGACTCCGGGACGCCGCGCATCGCCTTTCGGTCGGCTCGGACCGAAATTTTTACAAGTCCCGTCGGCCCGGATCGACTCCGGGACGCCGCGCATCGCCTTTCGGTCGACTCGGACCGAAATTTTTACAAGTCCCGTCGGCCCGGATCGACTCCGGGACGCCGCGCATCGCCTTTCGGTCGACTCGGACCGAAATTTTTACAAGTCCCGTCGGCCCGGATCGACTCCGGAACGCCGCGCATCGCCTTTCGGTCGACTCGGACCGAAATTTTTACAAGTCCCGTCGGCCCGGATCGACTCCGGAACGCCGCGCATCGCCTTTCGGTCGACTCGGACCGAAATTTTTACAAGTCCCGTCGGCCCGGATCGACTCCGGGACGCCGCGCATCGCCTTTCGGTCGACTCGGACCGTAATTTTTACAAGTCCCGTCGGCCCGGATCGACTCCGGGACGCCGCGCATCGCCTTTCGGTCGACTCGGACCGAAATTTTTACAAGTCCCGTCGGCCCGGATCGACTCCGGGACGCCGCGCATCGCCTTTCGGTCGACTCGGACCGTAATTTTTACAAGTCCCGTCGGCCCGGATCGACTCCGGGACGCCGCGCATCGCCTTTCGGTCGACTCGGACCGAAATTTTTACAAGTCCCGTCGGCCCGGATCGACTCCGGGACGCCGCGCATCGCCTTTCGGTCGGCTCGGACCGAAATTTTTACAAGTCCCGTCGGCCCGGATCGACTCCGGGACGCCGCGCATCGCCTTTCGGTCGACTCGGACCGAAATTTTTACAAGTCCCGTCGGCCCGGATCGACTCCGGGACGCCGCGCATCGCCTTTCGGTCGACTCGGACCGAAATTTTTACAAGTCCCGTCGGCCCGGATCGACTCCGGAACGCCGCGCATCGCCTTTCGGTCGACTCGGACCGAAATTTTTACAAGTCCCGTCGGCCCGGATCGACTCCGGGACGCCGCGCATCGCCTTTCGGTCGACTCGGACCGTAATTTTTACAAGTCCCGTCGGCCCGGATCGACTCCGGGACGCCGCGCATCGCCTTTCGGTCGACTCGGAACGAAACTTCATCGAGTCCCGTCGGCCCGTATAGTCTCCAAGACGCCGCGCATCGCCTTTCGGTCGACTCGGACCGTAATTTTTACAAGTCCCGTCGGCCCGGATCGACTCCGGGACGCCGCGCATCGCCTTTCGGTCGACTCGGAACGAAACTTCATCGAGTCCCGTCGGCCCGTATAGTCTCCAAGACGCCGCGCATCGCCTTTCGGTCGACTCGGACCGTAATTTTTACAAGTCCCGTCGGCCCGGATCGACTCCGGGACGCCGCGCATCGCCTTTCGGTCGACTCGGACCGAAATTTTTACAAGTCCCGTCGGCCCGGATCGACTCCGGGACGCCGCGCATCGCCTTTCGGTCGACTCGGACCGAAATTTTTACAAGTCCCGTCGGCCCGGATCGACTCCGGGACGCCGCGCATCGCCTTTCGGTCGGCTCGGACCGAAATTTTTACAAGTCCCGTCGGCCCGGATCGACTCCGGGACGCCGCGCATCGCCTTTCGGTCGACTCGGACCGAAATTTTTACAAGTCCCGTCGGCCCGGATCGACTCCGGGACGCCGCGCATCGCCTTTCGGTCGACTCGGACCGAAATTTTTACAAGTCCCGTCGGCCCGGATCGACTCCGGAACGCCGCGCATCGCCTTTCGGTCGACTCGGACCGAAATTTTTACAAGTCCCGTCGGCCCGGATCGACTCCGGGACGCCGCGCATCGCCTTTCGGTCGACTCGGAACGAAACTTCATCGAGTCCCGTCGGCCCGTATAGTCTCCAAGACGCCGCGCATCGCCTTTCGGTCGACTCGGACCGAAATTTTTACAAGTCCCGTCGGCCCGGATCGACTCCGGGACGCCGCGCATCGCCTTTCGGTCGACTCGGACCGTAATTTTTACAAGTCCCGTCGGCCCGGATCGACTCCGGGACGCCGCGCATCGCCTTTCGGTCGACTCGGAACGAAACTTCATCGAGTCCCGTCGGCCCGTATAGTCTCCAAGACGCCGCGCATCGCCTTTCGGTCGACTCGGACCGAAATTTTTACAAGTCCCGTCGGCCCGGATCGACTCCGGGACGCCGCGCATCGCCTTTCGGTCGACTCGGACCGTAATTTTTACAAGTCCCGTCGGCCCGGATCGACTCCGGGACGCCGCGCATCGCCTTTCGGTCGACTCGGACCGAAATTTTTACAAGTTCCGTCGGCCCGGATCGACTCCGGGACGCCGCGCATCGCCTTTCGGTCGACTCGGAACGAAACTTCATCGAGTCCCGTCGGCCCGTATAGTCTCCAAGACGCCGCGCATCGCCTTTCGGTCGACTCGGACCGAAATTTTTACAAGTCCCGTCGGCCCGGATCGACTCCGGGACGCCGCGCATCGCCTTTCGGTCGACTCGGACCGTAATTTTTACAAGTCCCGTCGGCCCGGATCGACTCCGGGACGCCGCGCATCGCCTTTCGGTCGACTCGGACCGAAACTTCATCGAGTCCCGTCGGCCCGTATAGTCTCCAAGACGCCGCGCATCGCCTTTCGGTCGACTCGGACCGAAATTTTTACAAGTCCCGTCGGCCCGGATCGACTCCGGGACGCCGCGCATCGCCTTTCGGTCGACTCGGACCGTAATTTTTACAAGTCCCGTCGGCCCGGATCGACTCCGGGACGCCGCGCATCGCCTTTCGGTCGACTCGGACCGAAATTTTTACAAGTTCCGTCGGCCCGGATCGACTCGGGGAGGCCGCGCGTCGCCGCGCGTCGCCTCTCGGTCGACTCGGACCGAAATTTTCACAAGTGTCCCGTCGCGCCGCACCGGGGGTCGGTCCGTCCGCCGTCGACCCATCGGCCCCGGGACGCGGCGCATTGCCTTTCGGTCGACTCGGAACGAAACTTCATCGAGTCCCGTCGGCCCGTATAGTCTCCAAGACGCCGCGCATCGCCTTTCGGTCGACTCGGACCGAAATTTTTACAAGTCCCGTCGGCCCGGATCGACTCCGGGACGCCGCGCATCGCCTTTCGGTCGACTCGGAACGAAACTTCATCGAGTCCCGTCGGCCCGTATAGTCTCCAAGACGCCGCGCATCGCCTTTCGGTCGACTCGGACCGAAATTTTTACAAGTCCCGTCGGCCCGGATCGACTCCGGGACGCCGCGCATCGCCTTTCGGTCGACTCGGACCGAAATTTTTACAAGTCCCGTCGGCCCGGATCGACTCCGGAACGCCGCGCATCGCCTTTCGGTCGACTCGGACCGAAATTTTTACAAG